>NW_026291676.1:0-247125 GCF_023091745.1 Budorcas taxicolor
CGCCTGGAGGGGAGAACCTCCTGGATTTTCTCGAGTTGCGGCAGGTCCTCTCGAGTTACGACGGGGACCTCAGGGACCCGCTCTGGTGGCCTCAGGAAAGGCCAGTCCCCATGCGAGTGGCTAGGGGACCTCTCGGGTTTCCTCTCCCGTCCATGCCGGAGCCTCAGTCCTTGTGTGGAGTCGGGGCCGGAACCTAAGGATTCCTCTCCAGTGTTGCCATGGATCTTGGGGTGCTTCTGAGTCTACCCAGGGGAGTCAGGCCTCGTCTCGAGTGGGGGCATGCACGTGCGCTTTCCTCCCGAGCTACAGCAGTAGTGTCACGCTTCCTGGCACGTGGATCAAGGGATCTGTGGCTTTCCCTCGAGGCTCTCCCTCGAGGCTTTCCCACGAGGCTTTCCCACAGGGCTGTGCCACGTGCCACCTTGGTGTGAGTCGATCCTCGGCGTGAAAGACGAGCCGGTGAAGGGAAAAGAGGTTCCTCTGGAATGGACTGAGACATCTGGGGGACTCTTGGAATGCTGGCACGACCCTGGAGTTCCTTCGCCGTTCCTGTTGAGAGGGCCTCCTCTTGAGATGCGACGGGAACGCCGGGAACTCTTTCCCGAAGAAGCAGGGAAAGGGATCCCTCATCTCGAGCTACGAGGCGGAAACGGGGCTCTCCTGGATGTGGGGCGGGGACCCTCGTGATTCCTCTCGAGTGGAGACGGGTATGTCGGGGAACTTCTTGATTTGCACCAAGGGTGTGAAGGACCCTTTCGAAGTTCCAGAGGTGAGGTGTGATCAGCCCTCGAGACGCCTCAGCGGAATGGGCCTCATCTCGCCTGGAGGGGAGAACCTCGTGGATTTTCTCGAGTTGTCGGCAGGTCTTCTCGAGTTACGACGGGGACCTCAGGGACCCGCTCTGCTGGCCTCAGGAAAGGCCAGTCCCCATGCGAGTTGCTAGCGGACCCTCACGAGATTCCTCTCCCGTCCATGCCGGGGCCTCAGTCCTTGTGTGGAGTCGGGGCCGGAACCTGAGGGAATTCCGCTCCAGTGTTGCCATGGATCTTGGGGGTGCTTCTGAGTCTACCCAGGGGAGTCAGGCCTCGTCTCGAGTGGGTGGGCATGCACGTGCGCTTTCCTCCCGAGCTGCAGCAGTAGTGTCACGCTTCCTGGCACGTGGATCAAGGGATCTGTGGCTTTCCGTCGAGGCTGTCCCTCGAGGCTTTCCCACGAGGCTTTCCCACAGGGCTGTGCCACGTGCCACCTTGGTGTGAGTCGATCCTCGGCGTGAAAGACGAGCCGGTGAAGGGAAAAGAGGTTCCTCTGGAATGGACTGAGACATCTGGGGGACTCTTGGAATGGTGGCACGACCCTGGAGTTCCTCTCGCCGCTCCTGTTGAGAGGCCTCCTCTTGAGATGCGACGGGAACGCCGGGAACTCTTTCCCGACCGAAGCAGGGAAAGGATCCCTCATCTCGAGCTACGAGGCGGGAAACGGGGCTCCTCTGGATGTGGGCGGGACCCCTCGTGATTCCACTCGAGTGGAGACGGCTATGTCGGGGAACTTCTTGATTTGCACCAAGGGTGTGAAGGAGCCTTTCGAAGTTCCAGAGGTGAGGTGTGATCAGCCTCGAGAGGCCTCAGCGGAAATGGGCCTCATCTCGCCTGGAGGGGAGAACCTCCTGGATTTTCTCGAGTTGCGGCAGGTCTTCTCGAGTTTACGACGGGGACCTCAGGGACCCGCTCTGTTGGCCTCAGGAAAGGCCAGTCCCCATGCGAAGTGGCTAGGGGACCTCTCGGGTTTCCTCTCCCGTCCATGCCGGAGCCTCAGTCCTTGTGTGGAGTCGGGGGCCGGAACCTGAGGATTCCTCTCCAGTGTTGCCATGGATCTTGGGGTGCTTCTGAGTCTACCCAGGGGAGTCAGGCCTCGTCTCGAGTGGGGGCATGCACGTGCGCTTTCCTCCCGAGCTACAGCAGTAGTGTCACGCTTCCTGGCACGTGGATCAAGGGATCTGTGGCTTTCCCTCGAGGCTCTCCCTCGAGGCTTTCCCACGAGGCTTTCCCACAGGGCTGTGCCACGTGCCACCTTGGTTGTGAGTCGATCCTCGGCGTGAAAGACGAGCCGGTGAAGGGAAAAGAGGTTCCTCTGGAATGGACTGAGACATCTGGGGGACTCTTGGAATGCTGGCACGACCCTGGAGTTCCTTCGCCGTTCCTGTTGAGAGGGCCTCCTCTTGAGATGCGACGGGAACGCCGGGAACTCTTTCCCGAAGAAGCAGGGAAAGGATCCCTCATCTCGAGCTACGAGGTGGAAACGGGGCTCCTCTGGATGTGGGCGGGGACCCTCGTGATTCCTCTCGAGTGGAGACGGGTATGTCGGGGAACTTCTTGATTTGCACCAAGGGTGTGAAGGACCCTTTCGAAGTTCCAGAGGTGAGGTGTGATCAGCCTCGAGACGCCTCAGCGGAAATGGGCCTCATCTCGCCTGGAGGGGAGAACCTCGTGGATTTTCTCGAGTTGCGGCAGGTCTTCTCGAGTTACGACGGGGACCTCAGGGACCCGCTCTGCTGGCCTCAGGAAAGGCCAGTCCCCATGCGAGTTGCTAGCGGACCTCTCGAGATTCCTCTCCCGTCCATGCCGGGGCCTCAGTCCTTGTGTGGAGTCGGGGCCGGAACCTGAGGATTCCTCTCCAGTGTTGCCATGGATCTTGGGGTGCTTCTGAGTCTTCCCAGGGGAGTCAGGCCTCGTCTCGAGTGGGGGCATTGCACGTGCGCTTTCCTCCCGAGCTGCAGCAGTAGTGTCACGCTTCCTGTCACGTGGATCAAGGGATCTGTGGCTTTCCCTCGAGGCTGTCCCTCGAGGCTTTCCCACGAGGCTTTTCCCACAGGGCTGTGCCACGTGCCACCTTGGTGTGAGTCGATCCTCGGCGTGAAAGACGAGCCGGTGAAGGGAAAAGAGGTTCCTCTGGAATGGACTGAGACATCTGGGGGACTCTTGGAATGGTGGCACGACCCTGGAGTTCCTCTCGCCGTTCCTGTTGAGAGGGCCTCCTCTTGAGATGCGACGGGGAACGCCGGGAACTCTTTCCCGAAGAAGCAGGGAAAGGATCCCTCATCTCGAGCTATGAGGCCGAAACGGGGCTCCTCTGGTTGTGGGCAGGACCCGCGTGTTTCCTCTCGAGTGGAGACGGCTATGTCGGGGAACTTCTTGATTTTCACCAAGGGTGTGAAGTAGCCTTTCGAAGTTCCAGAGGTGAGATGTGATCAGCCTCCAGACGCCTCAGCAGAAATGGGCCTCATCTCGCCTGGAGGGGAGAACCTCCTGGATTTTCTCGAGTTGCGGCAGGTCTTCTCGAGTTACGACGGGGACCTCAGGGACCCGCTCTGGTGGCCTCAGGAAAGGCCAGTCCCCATGCGAGTTGCTAGGGGACCTCTCGGGATTCCTCTCCCGTCCATGCCGGGGCCTCAGTCCTTGTGTGGAGTCGGGGGCCGGAACCTGAGGATTCCTCTCCAGTGTTGCCATGGTTCTTGGGGTGCTTCTGAGTCTCCCCAGGGGAGTCAGGCCTCGTCTCGAGTGGGGGCATGCACGTGCGCTTTCCTCCCGAGCTGCAGCAGTAGTTTCACGCTTCCTGTCACGTGGATCAAGGGATCTGTGGCATTCCCTTGAGGCTGTCCCTCGAGCTTTCCCACGAGGCTTTCCCACAGGGCTGTGCCACGTGCCACCTTGGTGTGAGTCGATCCTCGGCGTGAAAGACGAGCCGGTGAAGGGAAAAGAGCTTCCTCTGGAATGGACTGAGACATCTGGGGGGACTCTTGGAATGGGGGGCACGACCCTGGAGTTCCTCTTCGCCGTTCCTGTTGAGAGGGCCTCCTCTTGAGATGCGACGGGGAACGCCGGGAACTCTTTCCCGACGAAGCAGGGAAAGGATCCCTCATCTCGAGCTACGAGGCGGGAAACGGGGCTCCTCTGGATGTGGGCGGGACCCTCGTGATACCTCTCGAGTGGAAACGGCTATGTCGGGGAACTTCTTGATTTGCTCCAAGGGTGTGAAGGACCCTTTCGAAGTTCCAGAGGTGAGATGTGATCAGCCTGGAGACGCCTCAGCAGAAATGGGCCTCATCTCGCCTGGAGGGGAGAACCTCCTGGATTTTCTCGAGTTGCGACAGGTCTTCTCGAGTTACGACGGGACCTCAGGGAACCGCTCTGGTGGCCTCAGGAAAGGGCCCAGTCCCCATGCGAGTGGCTAGGGGACCTCTCGGGATTCCTCTCCCGTCCATGCCGGGGGCCTCAGTCCTTGTGCGGATTCGGGGCCGGAACCTGAGGATTTCTCTCCAGTGTTGCCATAGATCTTGGGGTGCTTCTGAGTATCCCCAGGGGGAGTCAGGCCTCGTCTCGAGTGGGGGCATGCACGTGCGCTTTCCTCCCGAGCTGCAGCAGTAGTGTCACGCTTCCTGGCACGTGGATCAAGGGATCTGTGGCTTTCCCTCGAGGCTGTCCCTCGAGGCTTTCCCACGAGGCTTTCCCACAGGGCTGTGCCACGTGCCACCTTGGTGTGAGTCGATCCTCGGCGTGAAAGACGAGCCGGTGAAGGGAAAAGAGGTTCCTCTGGAATGGACTGAGACATCTGGGGGACTCTTGGAATGGTGGCACGACCCCTGGAGTTCCTCTCGCCGTTCCTGTTGAGAGGGCCTCCTCTTGAGATGCGACGGGAACGCCGGGAACTCTTTCCCGACGAAGCAGGGAAAGGATCCCTCATCTCGAGCTACGAGGCGGAAACGGGGCTCCTCTGGATGTGGGCGGGACCCTCGTGATTCCTCTCGAGTGGAGACGGCTATGTCGGGGAACTTCTTGATTTGCACCAAGGGTGTGAAGGAGCCTTTCGAAGTTCCAGAGGTGAGGTGTGATCAGCCTCGAGAGGCCTCAGCAGAAATGGGCCTCATCTCGCCTGGAGGGGAGAACCTCCTGGATTTTCTCGAGTTGCGGCAGGTCTTCTCGAGTTACGACGGGGACCTCAGGGACCCGCTCTGGTGGCCTCAGGAAAGGCCAGTCCCCATGCGAGTGGCTAGGGGACCTCTCGGGTTTCCTCTCCGGTCCATGCCGGAGCCTCAGTCCTTGTGTGGAGTCGGGGCCGGAACCTGAGGATTCCTCTCCAGTGTTGCCATGGATCTTGGGGTGCTCCTGAGTCTCCCCAGGGGAGTCAGGCCTCGTCTCGAGTGGGGGCATGCACGTGCGATTTCCTCCCGAGCTGCAGCAGTAGTGTCACGCTTCCTGTCACGTGGATCAAGGGATCTGTGGCTTTCCCTCGAGGCTGTCCCTCGAGGCTTTCCCACGAGGCTTTCCCACAGGGCTGTGCCACGTGCCACCTTGGTGTGAGTCGATCCTCGGCGTGAAAGACGAGCCGGTGAAGGGAAAAGAGGTTCCTCTGGAATGGACTGAGACATCTGGGGGACTCTTGGAATGGTGGCACGACCCTGGAGTTCCTCTCGCCGTTCCTGTTGAGAGGGCCTCCTCTTGAGATGCGACGGGAACGCCGGGAACTCTTTCCCGACGAAGCAGGGAAAGGATCCCTCACCTCGAGCTTCGAGTCGGAAACGGGGCTGCTCTGGATGTGGGCGGGACCCTCGTGATTCCTCTCCAGTGGAGACGGGTATGTCGGGGAACTTCTTGATTTGCACCAAGGGTGTGAAGGACCCTTTCGAAGTTCCAGAGGTGAGGTGTGATCAGCCTCGAGACGCCTCAGCGGAAATGGGCCTCATCTCGCCTGGAGGGGAGAACCTCCTGGATTTTCTCGAGTTGCGGCAGGTCTTCTCGAGTTACGACGGGGACCTCAGGGACCCGCTCTGGTGGCCTCAGGAAAGGCCAGTCCCCATGCGAGTGGCTAGGGGACCTCTCGGGTTTCCTCTCCCGTCCATGCCGGAGCCTCAGTCCTTGTGTGGAGTCGGGGCCGGAACCTGAGGATTCCTCTCCAGTGTTGCCATGGATCTTGGGGTGCTCCTGAGTCTCCCCAGGGGAGTCAGGCCTCGTCTCGAGTGGGGGCATGCACGTGCGCTTTCCTCCCGAGCTGCAGCAGTAGTGTCACGCTTCCTGTCACGTGGATCAAGGGATCTGTGGCTTTCCCTCGAGGCTGTCCCTCGAGGCTTTCCCACGAGGCTTTCCCACAGGGCTGTGCCACGTGCCACCTTGGTGTGAGTCGATCCTCGGCGTGAAAGACGAGCCGGTGAAGGGAAAAGAGGTTCCTCTGGAATGGACTGAGACATCTGGGGGACTCTTGGAATGGTGGCACGACCCTGGAGTTCCTCTCGCCGTTCCTGTTGAGAGGGCCTCCTCTTGAGATGCGACGGGAACGCCGGGAACTCTTTCCCGACGAAGCAGGGAAAGGATCCCTCACCTCGAGCTTCGAGTCGGAAACGGGGCTGCTCTGGATGTGGGCGGGACCCTCGTGATTCCTCTCCAGTGGAGACGGGTATGTCGGGGAACTTCTTGATTTGCACCAAGGGTGTGAAGGACCCTTTCGAAGTTCCAGAGGTGAGGTGTGATCAGCCTCGAGACGCCTCAGCCGAAATGGGCCTCATCTCGCCTGGAGGGGAGAACCTCCTGGATTTTCTCGAGTTGCGGCAGGTCTTCTCGAGTTACGACGGGGACATCAGGGACCCACTCTGGTGGCCTCAGGAAAGGCCAGTCCCCATGCGAGTTGCTATGGGACCTCTCGGGATTCCTCTCCCGTCCATGCCGGGGCCTCAGTCCTTGGGTGGAGTCGGGGCCGGAACCTAAGGATTCCTCTCCAGTGTTGCCATGGATCTTGGGGTGCTTCTGAGTCTCCCCAGGGGAGTCAGGGCTCGTCTCGAGTGGGGGCATGCACGTGCGCTTTCCTCCCGAGCTGCAGCAGTAGTGTCACGCTTCCTGTCACGTGGATGAAGGGATCTGTGGCTTTCCCTCGAGGCTGTCCCTCGAGGCTTTCCCACGAGGCTTTCCCACAGGGCTGTGCCACGTGCCACTTGGTGTGAGTCGATCCTCGGCGTGAAAGACGAGCCGGTGAAGGGAAAAGAGATTCCTCTGCAATGGACTGAGACATCTGGGGGACTCTTGGAATGGTGGCACGACCCTGGAGTTCCTCTCGCCGTTCCTGTTGAGAGGGCCTCCTCTTGAGATGCGACGGGAACGCCGGGAACTCTTTCCCGATGAAGCAGGGAAACAATCCCTCATCTCGAGCTACGAGGCGGAAACGGGGCTCCTCTGGATGTGGGCTGGAACCCCGTGATTCCTCTCGAGTGGAGACGGGTATGTCGGGGAACTTCTTGATTTGCACCAAGGGTGTGAAGGACCCTTTCGAAGTTCCAGAGGTGAGGTGTGATCAGCCTCGAGACGCCTCAGCGGAAATGGGCCTCATCTCGCCTGGAGGGGAGAACCTCCTGGATTTTCTCGAGTTGCGGCAGGTCTTCTCGAGTTACGACGGGGACCTCAGGGACCCACTCTGGTGGCCTCAGGAAAGGCCACTCCCCATGCGAGTTGCTAGGGGACCTCTCGGGATTCCTCTCCCGTCCATGCCGGGGCCTCAGTCCTTGTGTGGAGTCGGGGCCGGAACCTGAGGATTCCTCTCCAGTGTTGCCATAGATCTTGGGGTGCTTCTGAGTATCCCCAGGGGAGTCAGGCCTCGTCTCGAGTGGGGGCATGCACGTGCGCTTTCCTCCCGAGCTGCAGCAGTAGTGTCACGCTTCCTGTCACGTGGATCAAGGGATCTGTGGCTTTCCCTCGAGGCTCTCCCTCGAGGCTTTCCCACGAGGCTTTCCCACAGGGCTGTGCCACGTGCCACCTTGGTGTGAGTCGATCCTCGGCGTGAAAGACGAGCCGGTGAAGGGAAAAGAGGTTCCTCTGGAATGGACTGAGACATCTGGGGGACTCTTGGAATGGTGGCACGACCCTGGAGTTCCTCTCGCCGTTCCTGTTGAGAGGGCCTCCTCTTGAGATGCGACGGGAACGCCGGGAACTCTTTCCCGACGAAGCAGGGAAAGGATCCCTCATCTCGAGCTACGAGGCGGAAACGGGGCTCCTCTGGATGTGGGCGGGACCCTCGTGATTCCTCTCGAGTGGAGACGGCTATGTCGGGGAACTTCTTGATTTGCACCAAGGGTGTGAAGGAGCCTTTCGAAGTTCCAGAGGTGAGGTGTGATCAGCCTCGAGAGGCCTCAGCAGAAATGGGCCTCATCTCGCCTGGAGGGGAGAACCTCCTGGATTTTCTCGAGTTGCGGCAGGTCTTCTCGAGTTACGACGGGGACCTCAGGGACCCGCTCTGGTGGCCTCAGGAAAGGCCAGTCCCCATGCGAGTGGCTAGGGGACCTCTCGGGTTTCCTCTCCCGTCCATGCCGGAGCCTCAGTCCTTGTGTGGAGTCGGGGCCGGAACCTGAGGATTCCTCTCCAGTGTTGCCATGGATCTTGGGGTGCTCCTGAGTCTCCCCAGGGGAGTCAGGCCTCGTCTCGAGTGGGGGCATGCACGTGCGCTTTCCTCCCGAGCTCCAGCAGTAGTGTCACGCTTCCTGTCACGTGGATCAAGGGATCTGTGGCTTTCCCTCGAGGCTGTCCCTCGAGGCTTTCCCACGAGGCTTTCCCACAGGGCTGTGCCACGTGCCACCTTGGTGTGAGTCGATCCTCGGCGTGAAAGACGAGCCGGTGAAGGGAAAAGAGGTTCCTCTGGAATGGACTGAGACATCTGGGGGACTCTTGGAATGGTGGCACGACCCTGGAGTTCCTCTCGCCGTTCCTGTTGAGAGGGCCTCCTCTTGAGATGCGACGGGAACGCCGGGAACTCTTTCCCGACGAAGCAGGGAAAGGATCCCTCACCTCGAGCTTCGAGTCGGAAACGGGGCTGCTCTGGATGTGGGCGGGACCCTCGTGATTCCTCTCCAGTGGAGACGGGTATGTCGGGGAACTTCTTGATTTGCACCAAGGGTGTGAAGGACCCTTTCGAAGTTCCAGAGGTGAGGTGTGATCAGCCTCGAGACGCCTCAGCCGAAATGGGCCTCATCTCGCCTGGAGGGGAGAACCTCCTGGATTTTCTCGAGTTGCGGCAGGTCTTCTCTAGTTACGACGGGGACATCAGGGACCCACTCTGGTGGCCTCAGGAAAAGCCAGTCCCCATGCGAGTTGCTAGGGGACCTCTCGGGATTCCTCTCCCGTCCATGCCGGGGCCTCAGTCCTTGGGTGGAGTCGGGGCCGGAACCTAAGGATTCCTCTCCAGTGTTGCCATGGATCTTGGGGTGCTTCTGAGTCTCCCCAGGGGAGTCAGGGCTCGTCTCGAGTGGGGGCATGCACGTGCGCTTTCCTCCCGAGCTGCAGCAGTAGTGTCACGCTTCCTGTCACGTGGATCAAGGGATCTGTGGCTTTCCCTCGAGGCTGTCCCTCGAGGCTTTCCCACGAGGCTTTCCCACAGGGCTGTGCCACGTGCCACTTGGTGTGAGTCGATCCTCGGCGTGAAAGACGAGCCGGTGAAGGGAAAAGAGATTCCTCTGCAATGGACTGAGACATCTGGGGGACTCTTGGAATGGTGGCACGACCCTGGAGTTCCTCTCGCCGTTCCTGTTGAGAGGGCCTCCTCTTGAGATGCGACGGGAACGCCGGGAACTCTTTCCCGATGAAGCAGGGAAACAATCCCTCATCTCGAGCTACGAGGCGGAAACGGGGCTCCTCTGGATGTGGGCTGGAACCCCGTGATTCCTCTCGAGTGGAGACGGGTATGTCGGGGAACTTCTTGATTTGCACCAAGGGTGTGAAGGACCCTTTCGAAGTTCCAGAGGTGAGGTGTGATCAGCCTCGAGACGCCTCAGCGGAAATGGGCCTCATCTCGCCTGGAGGGGAGAACCTCCTGGATTTTCTCGAGTTGCGGCAGGTCTTCTCGAGTTACGACGGGGACCTCAGGGACCCACTCTGGTGGCCTCAGGAAAGGCCACTCCCCATGCGAGTTGCTAGGGGACCTCTCGGGATTCCTCTCCCGTCCATGCCGGGGCCTCAGTCCTTGTGTGGAGTCGGGGCCGGAACCTGAGGATTCCTCTCCAGTGTTGCCATGGATCTTGGGGTGCTTCTGAGTCTCCCCAGGGGAGTCAGGGCTCGTCTCGAGTGGGGGCATGCACGTGCGCTTTCCTCCCGAGCTGCAGCAGTAGTGTCACGCTTCCTGTCACGTGGATCAAGGGATCTGTGGCTTTCCCTCGAGGCTGTCCCACAGGGCTGTGCCACGAGGCTTTCCCACAGGGCTGTGCCACGTGCCACCTTGGTGTGAGTCGATCCTCGGCGTGAAAGACGAGCCGGTGAAGGGAAAAGAGCTTCCTCTGGAATGGACTGAGACATCTGGGGGACTCTTGGAATGGTGGCACGACCCTGGAGTTCCTCTCGCCGTTCCTGTTGAGAGGGCCTCCTCTTGAGATGCGACGGGAACGCTGGGAAATCTTTCCCGACGAAGCAGGGAAAGGATCCCTCATCTCGAGCTAAGAGGCGGAAACGGGGCTGCTCTGGATGTGGGCGGGACCCTCGTGATTCCTCTCGAGTGGAGACGGGTATGTCGGGGAACTTCTTGATTTGCACCAAGGGTGTGAAGGAGCCTTTCGAAGTTCCAGAGGTGAGGTGTGATCAGCCTCGAGACGCCTCAGCGGAAATGGGCCTCATCTCGCCTGCAGGGGAGAACCTCCTGGATTTTCTCGAGTTGCGGCAGGTCTTCTCGAGTTACGACGGGGACCTCAGGGACCCGCTCTGGTGGCCTCAGGAAAGGCCAGTCCCCATGCGAGTTGCTAGGGGACCTCTCGGGATTCCTCTCCCGTCCATGCTGGGGCCTCAGTCCTTGTGTGGAGTCGGGGCCGGAACCTGAGGATTCCTCTCCAGTGTTGCCATGGATCTTGGGGTGCTTCTGAGTCTCCCCAGGGGAGTCAAGGCTCGTCTCGAGTGGGGGCATGCACGTGCGCTTTCCTCCCGAGCTGCAGCAGTAGTGTCACGCTTCCTCTCACGTGGATCAAGGGATCTGTGGCTTTCCCTCGAGGCTGTCCCACAGGGCTGTGCCACGTGCCACCTTGGTGTGAGTCGATCCTCGGCGTGAAAGACGAGCCGGTGAAGGGAAAAGAGCTTCCTCTGGAATGGACTGAGACATCTGGGGGACTCTTGGAATGGTGGCACGACCCTGGAGATCCTCTCGCCGTTCCTGTTGAGAGGGCCTCCTCTTGAGATGCGACGGGAACGCCGGGAACTCTTTCCCGACGAAGCAGGGAAAGGATCCCTCATCTCGAGCTTCGAGGCGGAAACGGGGCTGCTCTGGATGTGGGCGGGACCCTCGTGATTCCTCTCCAGTGGAGACGGGTATGTCGGGGAACTTCTTGATTTGCACCAAGGGTGTGAAGGAGCCTTTCGAAGTTCCAGAGGTGAGGTGTGATCAGCCTCGAGACGCCTCAGCGGAAATGGGCCTCATCTCGCCTGGAGGGGAGAACCTCCTGGATTTTCTCGAGTTGCGGCAGGTCTTCTCCAGTTACGACGGGGATCTGAGGGACCCGCTGTGGTGGCCTCAGGAAAGGCCAGTCCCCATGCGAGTTGCTATGGGACCACACGGGATTCCTCTCCCGTCCATGCCGGGGCCTCAGTCCTTGTGTGGAGTCGGGGCCGGAACCTGAGGATTCCTCTCCAGTGTTGCCATGTATCATGGGGTGCTTCTGAGTCTCCCAAGGGGAGTCAGGCCTCGTCTCGAGTGGGGGCATGCACGTGCGCTTTCCTCCCGAGCTGCAGCAGTAGTGTCACGCTTCCTGTCACGTGGATCAAGGGATCTGTTGCTTTCCGTCGAGGCTGTCCCTCGAGGCTTTCCCACGAGGCTTTCCCACAGGGCTGTGCCACGTGCCACCTTGGTGTGAGTCGATCCTCGGCGTGAAAGACGAGCCGGTGAAGGGAAAAGAGGTTCCTCTGGAATGGACTGAGACATCTGGGGGACTCTTGGAATGGTGGCACGACCCTGGAGTTCCTCTCGCCGTTCCTGGTGAGAGGGCCTCCTCTTGAGATGCGACGGGAATGCCGGGAACTCTTTCCCGACGAAGCAGGGAAAGGATCCCACATCTCGAGCTACGAGGCGGAAACGGGGCTCCTCTGGATGTGGGCGGGACCCTCGTGATTCCTCTCGAGTGGAGACGGGTATGTCTCGGAACTTCTTGATTTGCACCAAGGGTGTGAAGGAGCCTTTCGAAGTTCCAGAGGTGAGGTGTCATCAGCCTCGAGACGCCTCAGCGGAAATGGGCCTCATCTCGCCTGGAGGGGAGAACCTCCTGGATTTTCTCGAGTTGCGGCAGGTCTTCTCCAGTTACGACGGGGACCTCAGGGACCCGCTCTGCTGGCCTCAGGAAAGGCCAGTCCCCATGCGAGTTGCTAGGGGACCTCTCGGGATTCCTCTCCCGTCCATGCCGGGGCCTCAGTCCTTCTGTGGAGTCGGGGCCGGAACCTGAGGATTCCTCTCCAGTGTTGCCATGGATCTTGGGGTGCTTCTGAGTCTCCCCAGGGGAGTCAGGGCTCGTCTCGAGTGGGGGCATGCACGTGCGCTTTCCTCCCGAGCTGCAGCAGTAGTGTCACTCTTCCTGTCACGTGGATCAAGAGATCTGTGGCTTTCCCTCGAGGCTGTCCCTCGAGGCTTTCCCACGAGGCTTTCCCACAGGGCTGTGCCACGTGCCACCTTGGTGTGAGTCGATCCTCGGCGTGAAAGACGAGCCGGTGAAGGGAAAAGAGGTTCCTCTGGAATGGACTGAGACATCTGGGGGACTCTTGGAATGGTGGCACGACCCTGGAGTTCCTCTCGCCGTTCCTGTTGAGAGGGCCTCCTCTTGAGATGCGACGGGAACGCCGGGAACTCTTTCCCGACGAAGCAGGGAAAGGATCCCTCATCTCGAGCTACGAGGCGGTACCAGGACTCCTCTGGATGTGGGCGGGACCCTCTTGATTCCTCTCGAGTGGAGACGGGTATGTCGGGGAACTTCTTGATTTGCACCAAGGGTGTGAAGGAGCCTTTCGAAGTTCCAGAGGTGAGATGTGATCAGCCTCCAGACGCCTCAGCAGAAATGGGCCTCATCTCGCCTGGAGGGGAGAACCTCCTGGATTTTCTCGAGTTGCGGCAGGTCTTCTCAAGTTACGACGGGGACCTCATGGACCCGCTCTGGTGGCCTCAGGAAAGGCCAGTCCCCATGCGAGTGGCTAGGGGGCCTCTCGGGATTCCTCTCCCGTCCATGCCGGGGCCTCAGTCCTTGTGTGAAGTCGGGGCCGGAACCTGAGGATTCCTCTCCAGTGTTGCCATGGATCTTTGGGTGCTTCTGAGTCTCCCCAGGGGAGTCAGGGCTCGTCTCGAGTGGGGGCATGCACGTGCGCTTTCCTCCCGAGCTGCAGCAGTAGTGTCACGCTTCCTGTCACGTGGATCAAGGGATCTGTGGCTTTCCCTCGAGGCTGTCCCTCGAGGCTTTCCCACGAGGCTTTCCCACAGGGCTGTGCCACGTGCCACCTTGGTGTGAGTCGATCCTCGGCGTGAAAGACGAGCCGGTGAAGGGAAAAGAGCTTCCTCTGGAATGGACTGAGACATCTGGGGGACTCTTGGAATGGTGGCACCACCCTGGAGTTCCTCTCGCCGTTCCTGTTGAGAGGGCCTCCTCTTGAGATGCGACGGGAACGCCGGGAACTCTTTCCCGACGAAGCAGGGAAAGGATCCCTCATCTCGAGCTTCGAGGCGGAAACGGGGCTCTTCTGGATGTGGGCGGGACCCTCGTGATTCCTCTCGAGTGGAGACGGGTATGTCGGGGAACTTCTTGATTTGCACCAAGGGTGTGAAGGACCCTTTCGAAGTTCCAGAGGTGAGGTGTGATCAGCCTCGAGACGCCTCAGCGGAAATGGGCCTCATCTCGCCTGGAGGGGAGAACCTCCTGGATTTTCTCGAGTTGCGGCAGGTCTTCTCGAGTTACGACGGGGACCTCAGGGACCCACTCTGGTGGCCTCAGGAAAGGCCAGTCCCCATGCGAGTTGCTAGGGGACCTCTCGGGATTCCTCTCCCGTCCATGCCGGGGCCTCAGTCCTTCTGTGGAGTCGGGGCCGGAACCTGAGGATTCCTCTCCAGTGTTGCCATGGATCTTGGGGTGCTTCTGAGTCTCCCCAGGGGAGTCAGGGCTCGTCTCGAGTGGGGGCATGCACGTGCGCTTTCCTTCCGAGCTGCAGCAGTAGTGTCAAGCTTCCTGTCACGTGGATCAAGGGATCTGTGGCTTTCCCTCGAGGCTGTCCCACAGGGCTGTGCCACGAGGCTTTCCCACAGGGCTGTGCCACGTGCCACCTTGGTGTGAGTCGATCCTCGGCGTGAAAGACGAGCCGGTGAAGGGAAAAGAGGTTCCTCTGGAATGGACTGAGACATCTGGGGGACTCTTGGAATGGTGGCACGACCCTGGAGTTCCTCTCGCCTTTCCTGTTGAGAGGGCCTCCTCTTGAGATGCGACGGGAACGCCGGGAACTCTTTCCCGACGAAGCAGGGAAAGGATCCCTCATCTCGAGCTTCGAGGCGGAAACGGGGCTGCTCTGGATGAGGGCGGGACCCTCGTGATTCCTCTCCAGTGGAGACGGGTATGTCGGGGAACTTCTTGATTTGCACCAAGGGTGTGAAGGAGCCTTTCGAAGTTCCAGAGGTGAGGTGTGATCAGCCTCGAGACGCCTCAGCGGAAATGGGCCTCATCTCGCCTGGAGGGGAGAACCTCCTGGATTTTCTCGAGTTGCGGCAGGTCTTCTCCAGTTACGACGGGGACCTCAGGGACCCGCTCTGGTGGCCTCAGGAAAGGCCAGTCCCATGCGAGTTGCTATGGGACCACACGGGATTCCTCTCCCGTCCATGCCGGGGCCTCAGTCCTTGTGTGGAGTCGGGGCCGGAACCTGAGGATTCCTCTCCAGTGTTGCCATGTATCTTGGGGTGCTTCTGAGTCTCCCAAGGGGAGTCAGGCCTCGTCTCGAGTGGGGGCATGCACGTGCGCTTTCCTCCCGAGCTGCAGCAGTAGTGTCACGCTTCCTGTCACGTGGATCAAGGGATCTGTGGCTTTCCCTCGAGGCTGTCCCTCGATGCTTTCCCACGAGGCTTTCCCACAGGGCTGTGCCACGTGCCACCTTGGTGTGAGTCGATCCTCGGCATGAAAGACGAGCCGGTGAAGGGAAAAGAGCTTCCTCTGGAATGGACTGAAACATCTGGGGGACTCTTGGAATGGTGGCACGACCCTGGAGTTCCTCTCGCCGTTCCTGTTGAGAGGGCCTCCTCTTGAGATGCGTCGGGAACGCCGGGAACTCTTTCCCGATGAAGCAGGGAAACAATCCCTCATCTCGAGCTACGAGGCGGAAACGGGGCTGCTCTGGATGTGGGCGGGACCCTCGTGATTCCTCTCGAGTGGAGACGGGTATGTCGGGGAACTTCTTGATTTGCACCAAGGGTGTGAAGGACCCTTTCGAAGTTCCAGAGGTGAGGTGTGATCAGCCTCGAGACGCCTCAGCGGAAATGGGCCTCATCTCGCCTGGAGGGGAGAACCTCCTGGATTTTCTCGAGTTGCGGCAGGTCTTCTCGAGTTACGACGGGGACCTCAGGGACCCGCTCTGGTGGCCTCAGGAAAGGCCAGTCCCCATGCGAGTTGCTAGGGGACCTCTCGGGATTCCTCTCCCGTCCATGCTGGGGCCTCAGTCCTTGTGTGGAGTCGGGGCCGGAACCTGAGGATTCCTCTCCAGTGTTGCCATGGATCTTGGGGTGCTTCTGAGTCTCCCCAGGGGAGTCAAGGCTCGTCTCGAGTGGGGGCATGCACGTGCGCTTTCCTCCCGAGCTGCAGCAGTAGTGTCACGCTTCCTGTCACGTGGATCAAGGGATCTGTGGCTTTCCCTCGAGGCTGTCCCACAGGGCTGTGCCACGTGCCACCTTGGTGTGAGTCGATCCTCGGCGTGAAAGACGAGCCGGTGAAGGGAAAAGAGGTTCCTCTGGAATGGACTGAGACATCTGGGGGACTCTTGGAATGGTGGCACGACCCTGGAGTTCCTCTCGCCGTTCCTGTTGAGAGGGCCTCCTCTTGAGATGCGACGGGAACGCCGGGAACTCTTTCCCGATGAAGCAGGGAAACAATCCCTCATCTCGAGCTACGAGGCGGAAACGGGGCTGCTCTGGATGTGGGCGGGACCCTCGTGATTCCTCTCGAGTGGAGACGGGTATGTCGGGGAACTTCTTGATTTGCACCAAGGGTGTGAAGGACCCTTTCGAAGTTCCAGAGGTGAGGTGTGATCAGCCTCGAGACGCCTCAGCGGAAATGGGCCTCATCTCGCCTGGAGGGGAGAACCTCCTGGATTTTCTCGAGTTGCGGCAGGTCTTCTCGAGTTACGACGGGGACCTCAGGGACCCGCTCTGGTGGCCTCAGGAAAGGCCAGTCCCCATGCGAGTTGCTAGGGGACCTCTCGGGATTCCTCTCCCGTCCATGCTGGGGCCTCAGTCCTTGTGTGGAGTCGGGGCCGGAACCTGAGGATTCCTCTCCAGTGTTGCCATGGATCTTGGGGTGCTTCTGAGTCTCCCCAGGGGAGTCAAGGCTCGTCTCGAGTGGGGGCATGCACGTGCGCTTTCCTCCCGAGCTGCAGCAGTAGTGTCACGCTTCCTGTCACGTGGATCAAGGGATCTGTGGCTTTCCCTCGAGGCTGTCCCACAGGGCTGTGCCACGTGCCACCTTGGTGTGAGTCGATCCTCGGCGTGAAAGACGAGCCGGTGAAGGGAAAAGAGGTTCCTCTGGAATGGACTGAGACATCTGGGGGACTCTTGGAATGGTGGCACGACCCTGGAGTTCCTCTCGCCGTTCCTGTTGAGAGGGCCTCCTCTTGAGATGCGACGGGAACGCCGGGAACTCTTTCCCGACGAAGCAGGGAAAGGATCCCTCATCTCGAGCTTCGAGGCGGAAACGGGGCTGCTCTGGATGTGGGCGGGACCCTCGTGATTCCTCTCCAGTGGAGACGGGTATGTCGGGGAACTTCTTGATTTGCACCAAGGGTGTGAAGGAGCCTTTCGAAGTTCCAGAGGTGAGGTGTGATCAGCCTCGAGACGCCTCAGCGGAAATGGGCCTCATCTCGCCTTGAGGGGAGAACCTCCTGGATTTTCTCGAGTTGCGGCAGGTCTTCTCCAGTTACGACGGGGACCTCAGGGACCCGCTCTGGTGGCCTCAGGAAAGGCCAGTCCCCATGCGAGTTGCTATGGGACCACACGGGATTCCTCTCCCGTCCATGCCGGGGCCTCAGTCCTTGTGTGGAGGCGGGGCCGGAACCTGAGGATTCATCTCCACTGTTGCCATGGATCTTGGGGTGCTTCTGAGTCTCCCAAGGGGAGTCAGGCCTCGTCTCGAGTGGGGGGATGCACGTGCGCTTTCCTCCCGAGCTGCAGCAGTAGTGTCACGCTTCCTGTCACGTGGACCAAGGAATCTGTGGCTTTCCCTCGAGGCTGTCCATCGAGGCTTTCCCACGAGGCTTTCCCACAGGGCTGTGCCACGTGCCACCTTGGTGTGAGTCGATCCTCGGCATGAAAGACGAGCCGGTGAAGGGAAAAGAGCTTCCTCTGGAATGGACTGAAACATCTGGGGGACTCTTGGAATGGTGGCACGACCCTGGAGTTCCTCTCGCCGTTCCTGGTGAGAGGGCCTCCTCTTGAGATGCGACGGGAACGCCGGGAACTCTTTCCCGACGAAGCAGGGAAAGGATCCCTCATCTCGAGCTACGAGGCGGAAACGGGGCTCCTCTGGATGTGGGCGGGACCCTCGTGATTCCTCTCGAGTGGAGACGGGTATGTCTCGGAACTTCTTGATTTGCACCAAGGGTGTGAAGGAGCCTTTCGAAGTTCCAGAGGTGAGGTGTCATCAGCCTCGAGACGACTCAGCGGAAATGGGCCTCATCTCGCCTGGAGGGGAGAACCTCCTGGATTTTCTCGAGTTGCGGCAGGTCTTCTCCAGTTACGATGGGGACCTCAGGGACCCGCTCTGCTGGCCTCAGGAAAGGCCAGTCCCCATGCGAGTTGCTAGGGGACCTCTCGGGATTCCTCTCCCGTCCATGCCGGGGCCTCAGTCCTTCTGTGGAGTCGGGGCCGGAACCTGAGGATTCCTCTCCAGTGTTGCCATGGATCTTGGGGTGCTTCTGAGTCTCCCCAGAGGAGTCAGGGCTCGTCTCGAGTGGGGGCATGCACGTGCGCTTTCCTCCCGAGCTGCAGCAGTAGTGTCACGCTTCCTGTCACGTGGATCAAGGGATCTGTGGCTTTCCCTCGAGGCTGTCCCTCGAGGCTTTCCCACGAGGCTTTCCCACAGGGCTGTGCCACGTGCCACCTTGGTGTGAGTCGATCCTCGGCGTGAAAGACGAGCCGGTGAAGGGAAAAGAGGTTCCTCTGGAATGGACTGAGACATCTGGGGGACTCTTGGAATGGTGGCACGACCCTGGAGTTCCTCTCGCCGTTCCTGTTGAGAGGGCCTCCTCTTGAGATGCGACGGGAACGCCGGGAACTCTTTCCCGACGAAGCAGGGAAAGGATCCCTCATCTCGAGCTACGAGGCGGTATGGGACTCCTCTGGATGTGGGCGGGACCCTCTTGATTCCTCTCGAGTGGAGACGGGTATGTCGGGGAACTTCTTGATTTGCACCAAGGGTGTGAAGGAGCCTTTCGAAGTTCCAGAGGTGAGATGTGATCAGCCTCCAGACGCCTCAGCAGAAATGGGCCTCATCTCGCCTGGAGGGGAGAACCTCCTGGATTTTCTCGAGTTGCGGCAGGTCTTCTCGAGTTACGACGGGGACCTCAGGGACCCGCTCTGGTGGCCTCAGGAAAGGCCAGTCCCCATGCGAGTTGCTAGGGGACCTCTCGGGTTTCCTCTCCCGTCCATGCCGGGGCCTCAGTCCTTGTGTGGAGTCGGGGCCGGAACCTGAGGATTCCTCTCCAGTGTTGCCATGGATCTTGGGGAGCTTCTGAGTCTCCCCAGGGGAGTCAGGCGGCGTCTCGAGTGGGGGCATGCACGTGCGCTTTCCTCCCGAGTTGCAGCAGTAGTGTCACGCTTCCTGTCACGTGGATCAAGGGATCTGTGGCTTTCCCTCGAGGCTGTCCCTCGAGGCTTTCCCACGAGGCTTTCCCACAGGGCTGTGCCACGTGCAACCTTGGTGTGAGTCGATCCTCGGCGTGAAAGACGAGCCGGTGAGGGGAAAAGAGGTTCCTCTGGAATGGACTGAGACATCTGGGGGACTCTTGGAATGGTGGCACGACCCTGGAGTTCCTCTCGCCGTTCCTGTTGAGAGGGCCTCCTCTTGAGATGCGACGGGAACGCCGGAAACTCTTTCCTGACGAAGCAGGGAAAGGATCCCTGATCTCGAGCTACGAGGCGGAAACGGGGCTCCTCTGGATGTGGGCGGGACCCTCGTGATACCTCTCGAGTGGAGACGGCTATGTCGGGGAACTTCTTGATTTGCACCAAGGGTGTGAAGGAGCCTTTCGAAGTTCCAGAGGGGAGGTGTGATCAGCCTCGAGACGCCTCAGTGGAAATGGGCCTCATCTCGCCTGGAGGGGAGAACCTCCTGGATTTTCTCTAGTTGCGGCAGGTCTTCTCGAGTTACGACGGGGACCTCAGGGACCCGCTCTGGTGGCCTCAGGAAAGGCCAGTCCCCATGCGAGTTGCTAGGGGACCTCTCGGGATTCCTCTCCCGTCCATGCCGGGGCCTCAGTCCTTGTGCGGAGTCGGGGCCGGAACCTGAGGATTCCTCTCCAGTGTTGCCATGGATCTTGGGGTGCTTCTGAGTCTCCCCAGGGGAGTCAGGCCTCGTCTCGAGTGGGGGCATGTACGTGCGCTTTCCTCCCGAGCTGCAGCAGTAGTGTCACGCTTCCTGTCACGTGGATCAAGGGATCTGTGGCTTTCCCTCGAGGCTGTCCCTCGAGGCTTTCCCACGAGGCTTTCCCACAGGGCTGTGCCACGTGCCACCTTGGTGTGAGTCGATCCTCGGCGTGAAAGACGAGCCGGTGAAGGGAAAAGAGGTTCCTCTGGAATGGACTGAGACATCTGGGGGACTCTTGGAATGGTGGCACGACCCTGGAGTTCCTCTCGCCGTTCCTGTTGAGAGGGCCTCCTCTTGAGATGCGACGGGAACGCCGGGAACTCTTTCCCGACGAAGCAGGGAAAGGATCCCTCATCTCGAGCTTCGAGGCGGAAACGGAGCTCCTCTGGATGTGGGCGGGACCCTCGTGATTCCTCTCGAGTGGAGACGGGTATGTCGGGGAACTTCTTGATTTGCACCAAGGGTGTGAAGGAGCCTTTCGAAGTTCCAGAGGTGAGGTGTGATCAGCCTCGAGACGCCTCAGCGGAAATGGGCCTCATCTCGCCTGGAGGGGAGAACCTCCTGGATTTTCTCGAGTTGCGGCAGGTCTTCTCGAGTTACGACGGGGACCTCAGGGACCCGCTCTGGTGGCCTCAGGAAAGGCCAGTCCCCAGGCGAGTTGCTATGGGACCACTCGGGATTCCTCTCCCGTCCATGCCGGGGCCTCAGTCCTTGTGTGAAGTCGGGGCCGGAACCTGAGGATTCCTCTCCAGTGTTGCCATGGATCTTGGGGTGCTTCTGAGTCTCCCCAGGGGAGTCCGGCCTCGTCTCGAGTGGGGGCATGCACGTGCGCTTTCCTCCCGAGCTGCAGCAGTAGTGTCACGCTTCCTGTCACGTGGATCAAGGGATCTGTGGCTTTCCCTCGAGGCTGTCCCTCGAGGCTTTCCCACGAGGCTTTCCCACAGGGCTGTGCCACGTGCCACCTTGGTGTGAGTCGATCCTCGGCGTGAAAGACGAGCCGGTGAAGGGAAAAGAGGTTCCTCTGGAATGGACTGAGACATCTGGGGGACTCTTGGAATGGTGGCACGACCCTGGAGTTCCTCTCGCCGTTCCTGTTGAGAGGGCCTCCTCTTGAGATGCGACGGGAACGCCGGGAACTCTTTCCCGACGAAGCAGGGACAGGATCCCTCATCTCGAGCTACGAGGCGGTATGGGACTCCTCTGGATGTGGGCGGGACCCTCTTGATTCCTCTCGAGTGGAGACGGGTATGTCGGGGAACTTCTTGATTTGCACCAAGGGTGTGAAGGAGCCTTTCGAAGTTCCAGAGGTGAGATGTGATCAGCCTCCAGACGCCTCAGCAGAAATGGGCCTCATCTCGCCTGGAGGGGAGAACCTCCTGGATTTTCTCGAGTTGCGGCAGGTCTTCTCGATTTACGACGGGGACCTCAGGGACCCGCTCTGGTGGCCTCAGGAAAGGCCAGTCCCCATGCGAGTTGCTAGGGGACCTCTCGGGTTTCCTCTCCCGTCCATGCCGGGGCCTCAGTCCTTGTGTGGAGTCGGGGCCGGAACCTGAGGATTCCTCTCCAGTGTTGCCATGGATCTTGGGGAGCTTCTGAGTCTCCCCAGGGGAGTCAGGCGGCGTCTCGAGTGGGGGCATGCACGTGCGCTTTCCTCCCGAGTTGCAGCAGTAGTGTCACGCTTCCTGTCACGTGGATCAAGGGATCTGTGGCTTTCGCTCGAGGCTGTCCCTCGAGGCTTTCCCACGAGGCTTTCCCACAGGGCTGTGCCACGTGCAACCTTGGTGTGAGTCGATCCTCGGCGTGAAAGACGAGCCGGTGAGGGGAAAAGAGGTTCCTCTGGAATGGACTGAGACATCTGGGGGACTCTTGGAATGGTGGCACGACCCTGGAGTTCCTCTCGCCGTTCCTGTTGAGAGGGCCTCCTCTTGAGATGCGACGGGAACGCCGGAAACTCTTTCCTGACGAAGCAGGGAAAGGATCCCTGATCTCGAGCTACGAGGCGGAAACGGGGCTCCTCTGGATGTGGGCGGGACCCTCGTGATACCTCTCGAGTGGAGACGGCTATGTCGGGGAACTTCTTGATTTGCACCAAGGGTGTGAAGGAGCCTTTCGAAGTTCCAGAGGGGAGGTGTGATCAGCCTCGAGACGCCTCAGTGGAAATGGGCCTCATCTCGCCTGGAGGGGAGAACCTCCTGGATTTTCTCGAGTTGCGGCAGGTCTTCTCGAGTTACGACGGGGACCTCAGGGACCCGCTCTGGTGGCCTCAGGAAAGGCCAGTCCCCATGCGAGTTGCTAGGGGACCTCTCGGGATTCCTCTCCCGTCCATGCCGGGGCCTCAGTCCTTGTGCGGAGTCGGGGCCGGAACCTGAGGATTCCTCTCCAGTGTTGCCATGGATCTTGGGGTGCTTCTGAGTCTCCCCAGGGGAGTCAGGCCTCGTCTCGAGTGGGGGCATGTACGTGCGCTTTCCTCCCGAGCTGCAGCAGTAGTGTCACGCTTCCTGTCACGTGGATCAAGGGATCTGTGGCTTTCCCTCGAGGCTGTCCCTCGAGGCTTTCCCACGAGGCTTTCCCACAGGGCTGTGCCACGTGCCACCTTGGTGTGAGTCGATCCTCGGCGTGAAAGACGAGCCGGTGAAGGGAAAAGGAGGTTCCTCTGGAATGGACTGAGACATCTGGGGGACTCTTGGAATGGTGGCACGACCCTGGAGTTCCTCTCGCCATTCCTGTTGAGAGGGCCTCCTCTTGAGATGCGACGGGAACGCCGGGAACTCTTTCCCGACGAAGCAGGGAAAGGATCCCTCATCTCGAGCTACGAGGCGGTATGGGACTCCTCTGGATGTGGGCGGGACCCTCTTGATTCCTCTCGAGTGGAGACGGGTATGTCGGGGAACTTCTTGATTTGCACCAAGGGTGTGAAGGAGCCTTTCGAAGTTCCAGAGGTGAGATGTGATCAGCCTCGAGACGCCTCAGCGGAAATGGGCCTCATCTCGCCTGGAGGGGAGAACCTCCTGGATTTTCTCGAGTTGCGGCAGGTCTTCTCGAGTTACGACGGGGACCTCAGGGACCCGCTCTGGTGGCCTCAGGAAAGGCCAGTCCCCAGGCGAGTTGCTATGGGACCACTCGGGATTCCTCTCCCGTCCATGCCGGGGCCTCAGTCCTTGTGTGAAGTCGGGGCCGGAACCTGAGGATTCCTCTCCAGTGTTGCCATGGATCTTGGGGTGCTTCTGAGTCTCCCCAGGGGAGTCAGGCCTCGTCTCGAGTGGGGCATGCACGTGCGCTTTCCTCCCGAGCTGCAGCAGTAGTGTCACGCTTCCTGTCACGTGGATCAAGGGATCTGTGGCTTTCCCTCGAGGCTGTCCCTCGAGGCTTTCCCACGAGGCTTTCCCATAGGGCTGTGCCACGTGCCACCTTGGTGTGAGTCGATCCTCGGCGTGAAAGACGAGCCGGTGAAGGGAAAAGAGGTTCCTCTGGAATGGACTGAGACATCTGGGGGACTCTTGGAAAGGTGGCACGACCCTGGAGTTCCTCTCGCCGTTCCTGTTGAGAGGGCCTCCTCTTGAGATGCGACGGGAACGCCGGGAACTCTTTCCCGACGAAGCAGGGACAGGATCCCTCATCTCGAGCTACGAGGCGGAAACGGGGCTCCTCTGGATGTAGGCGGGACCCTCGTGATTCCTCTCGAGTGGAGACGGGTATGTCGGGGAACTTCTTGATTTGCACCAAGGGTGTGAAGGAGCCATTCGAAGTTCCAGAGGTGAGGTGTGATCAGCCTCGAGACGCCTCAGCGGAAATGGGCCTCATCTCGCCTGGAGGGGAGAACCTCCTGGATTTCTCGAGTTGCGGCAGGTCTTCTCGAGTTACGACGGGGACCTCAGGGGCCCGCTCTGGTGGCCTCAGGAAAGGCCAGTCCCCATGCGAGTGGCTAGGGGACCTCTCGGGTTTCCTCTCCCGTCCATTCCGGGGGCCTCAGTCCTTGTGTGGAGTCGGGGCTGGAACCTGAGGATTCCTCTCCAGTGTTGCCATGGATCTTGGGGAGCTTCTGAGTCTCCCCTGGGGAGTCAGGCGGCGTCTCGAGTGGGGGCATGCTCGTGCGCTTTCCTCCCGAGTTGCAGCAGTAGTGTCACGCTTCCTGTCACGTGGATCAAGGGATCTGTGGCTTTCCCTCGAGGCTGTCCCTCGAGGCTTTCACACGAGGCTTTCCCACAAGGCTGTGCCACGTGCAACCTTGGTGTGAGTCGATCCTCGGCGTGAAAGACGAGCCGGTGAAGGGAAAAGAGGTTCCTCTGGAATGGACTGAGACATCTGGGGGACTCTTGGAATGGTGGCACGACCCTGGAGTTCCTCTCGCCGTTCCTGTTGAGAGGGCCTCCTCTTGAGATGCGATGGGAACGCCGGGAACTCTTTCCCGACGAAGCAGGGAAAGGATCCCTCATCTCGAGCTTCGAGGCGGAAACGGAGCTCCTCTGGATGTGGGCGGGACCCTCGTGATTCCTCTCGAGTGGAGACGGGTATGTCGGGGAACTTCTTGATTTGCACCAAGGGTGTGAAGGAGCCTTTCGAAGTTCCAGAGGTGAGGTGTGATCAGCCTCGAGACGCCTCAGCGGAAATGGGCCTCATCTCGCCTGGAGGGGAGAACCTCCTGGATTTTCTCGAGTTGCGGCAGGTCTTCTCGAGTTACGACGGGGACCTCAGGGACCCGCTCTGGTGGCCTCAGGAAAGGCCAGTCCCCATGCGAGTTGCTATGGGACAACACGGGATTCCTCTCCCGTCCATGCCGGGGCCTCAGTCCTTGTGTGGAGTCGGGGCCGGAACCTGAGGATTCCTCTCCAGTGTTACCATGGATCTTGGGGTGCTTCTGAGTCTCCCCAGGAGAGTCAGGCCTCGTCTCGAGTGGGGGCATGCACGTGCGCTTTCCTCCCGAGCTGCAGCAGTAGTGTCACGCTTCCTGTCACGTGGATCAAGGGATCTGTGGCTTTCCCTCGAGGCTGTCCCTCGAGGCTTTCCCACGAGGCTTTCCCACAGGGCTGTGCCACGTGCCACCTTGGTGTGAGTCGATCCTCGGCGTGAAAGACGAGCCGGTGAAGGGAAAAGAGGTTCCTCTGGAATGGACTGAGACATCTGGGGGGACTCTTGGAAAGGTGGCACGACCCTGGAGTTCCTCTCGCCGTTCCTGTTGAGAGGGCCTCCTCTTGAGATGCGACGGGAACGCCGGGAACTCTTTCTCCGACGAAGCAGGGTAAGGATCCCTCATCTCGAGCTACGAGGCGGAAACGGGGCTCCTCTGGATGTGGGCGGGACCCTCGTGATTCCTCTCGAGTGGAGACGGGTATGTCGGGGAACTTCTTGATTTGCACCAAGGGTGTGAAGGACCCTTTCGAAGTTCCTGAGGTGAGGTGTGATCAGCCTCGAGACGCCTCAGCGGAAATGGGCCTCATCTCGCCTGGAGGGGAGAATCTCCTGGATTTTCTCGAGTTGCGGCAGGTCTTCTTGAGTTACGACGGGGACCTCAGGGACCCGCTCTGGTGACCTCAGGAAAGGCCAGTCCCCATGCGAGTTGCTAGGGGACCTCTCGGGATTCCTCTCCCGTCCATGCCAGGGCCTCAGTCCTTCTGCGGAGTCGGGGCCGGAACCTGAGGATTCCTCTCCAGTGTTGCCATGGATCTTGGGGTGCTTCTGAGTCTCCCCAGGGGAGTCAGGCCTCGTCTCGAGTGGGGGCATGTACGTGCGCTTTCCTCCCGAGCTGCAGCAGTAGTGTTTTCACGCTTCCTGTCACGTGGATCAAGGGATCTGTGGCTTTCCCTCGAGGCTGTCCCTCGAGGCTTTCCCACGAGGCTTTCCCACAGGGCTGTGCCACGTGCCACCTTGGTGTGAGTCGATCCTCGGCGTGAAAGACGAGCCGGTGAAGGGAAAAGAGTTTCCTCTGGAATGGACTGAGACATCTGGGGGACTCTTGGAATGGTGGCACGACCCTGGAGTTCCTCTCGCCGTTCCTGTTGAGAGGGCCTCCTCTTGAGATGCGACGGGAACGCCGGGAACTCTTTCCCGACGAAGCAGGGAAAGGATCCCTCATCTCGAGCTACGAGGCGGAAACGGGGCTCCTCTGGATGTGGGCGGGACCCTCGTGATTCCTCTCGAGTGGAGACGGGTATGTCGGGGAACTTCTTGATTTGCACCAAGGGTTTGAAGGACCCTTTCGAAGTTCCAGAGGTGAGGTGTGATCAGCCTCGAGACGCCTCAGCGGAAATGGGCCTCATCTCGCCTGGAGGGGAGAACCTCCTGGATTTTCTCGAGTTGCGGCAGGTCTTCTCGAGTTACGACGGGGACCTCAGGGACCCGCTCTGGTGGCCTCAGGAAAGGCCAGTCCCCATGCGAGTGGCTAGGGGACCTCTCGGGTTTCCTCTCCCGTCCATGCTGGGGCCTCAGTCCTTGTGTGGAGTGGGGGCCGGAACCTGAGGATTCCTCTCCAGTGTTGCCATGGATCTTGGGGTGCTTCTGAGTCTCCCCAGGGGAGTCAGGCCTCGTCTCGAGTGGGGGCATGCACGTGCGCTTTCCTCCCGAGCTGCAGCAGTAGTGTCACGCTTCCTGTCACTTGGATCAAGGGATCTGTGGCTTTCCCTCGAGGCTGTCCCTCGAGGCTTTCCCACGAGGCTTTCCCACAGGGCTGTGCCACGTGCCACCTTGGTGTGAGTCGATCCTCGGCGTGAAAGACGAGCCGGTGAAGGGAAAAGATGTTCCTCTGCAATGGACTGAGACATCTGGGGGACTCTTGGAATGGTGGCACAACCCTGGAGTTCCTCTCGCCGTTCCTGTTGAGAGGCCCTCCTCTTGAGATGCGACGGGAACGCCGGGAACTCTTTCCCGACGAAGCAGGGAAAGGATCCCTCATCTCGAGCTTCGAGGCAGAAACGGGGCTCCTCTGGATGTGGGCGGGACCCTCGTGATTCCTCTCGAGTGGAGACGGGTATGTCGGGGAACTTCTTGATTTGCACCAAGGGTGTGAAGGACCCTTTCGAAGTTCCAGAGGTGAGGTGTGATCAGCCTCGAGACGCCTCAGCGGAAATGGGCCTCATCTCGCCTGGAGGGGAGAACCTCCTGGATTTTCTCGAGTTGCGGCAGGTCTTCTCGAGTTACGACGGGGACCTCAGGGACCCGCTCTGGTGGCCTCAGGAAAGGCCAGTCCCCATGCGAATTGCTAGGAGACCTTTCGGGATTCCTCTCCGGTCCATGCCGGGGCCTCAGTCCTTGTGCGGAGTCGGGGCCGGAACCTGAGGATTCCTCTCCAGTGTTGCCATGGATCTTGGGGTGCTTCTGAGTCTCCCCAGGGGAGTCAGGCCTCGTCTCGAGTGGGGGCATGTACGTGCGCTTTCCTCCCGAGCTGCAGCAGTATTGTCACGCTTCCTGTCACGTGGATCAAGGGATCTGTGGCTTTCCCTCGAGGCTGTCCCTCGAGGCTTTCACACGAGGCTTTCCCACAGGGCTGTGTCACGTGCCACCTTGGTGTGAGTCGATCCTCGGCGTGAAAGACGAGCCGGTGAAGGGAAAAGAGGTTCCTCTGGAATGGACTGAGATATCTGGGGGACTCTTGGAATGGTGGCAAGACCCTGGAGTTCCTCTCGCCGTTCCTGTTGAGAGGGCCTCCTCTTGAGATGCGACGGGAACGCCAGGAACTCTTTCCCGACGAAGCAGGGAAAGGATCCCTCATCTCGAGCTTCGAGGCGGAAACGGGGCTCCTCTGGATGTGGGCGGGACCCTCGTGATTCCTCTCGAGTGGAGACGGGTATGTCGGGGAACTTCTTGATTTGCAGCAAGGGTGTGAAGGAGCCTTTCGAAGTTCCAGAGGTGAGGTGT
Source organism: Budorcas taxicolor (assembly GCF_023091745.1). Classification (NCBI taxonomy): domain Eukaryota; kingdom Metazoa; phylum Chordata; class Mammalia; order Artiodactyla; family Bovidae; genus Budorcas; species Budorcas taxicolor. The sequence continues at coordinate 27,653 of NW_026291676.1, forward strand.
GATCAGCCTCGAGACGCCTCAGCGGAAATGGGCCTCATCTCGCCTGGAGGGGAGAACCTCCTGGATTTTCTCGAGTTGCGGCAGGTCTTCTCGAGTTACGACGGGGACCTCAGGGACCCGCTCTGGTGGCCTCAGGAAAGGCCAGTCCCCATGCGAGTTGCTAGGGCACCTCTCGGGATTCCTCTCCCGTCCATGCCGGGGCCTCAGTCATTGTGTGGAATCGGGGCCGGAACCTGAGGATTCCTCTCCAGTGTTGCCATGGATCTTGGGGTGCTTCTGAGTATCCCCAGGGGAGTCAGGCCTCGTCTCGAGTGGGGGCATGCACGTGTGCTTTCCTCTCGAGCTGCAGCAGTAGGGTCACGCTTCCTGTCACGTGGATCAAGGGATCTGCGGCTTTCCCTCGAGGCTTTCGATCGAGGCTTTCCCACGAGGCTTTCCCATAGGGCTGTGCCACGTGCCACCTTGGTGTGAGTCGATCCTCGGCGTGAAAGACGAGCCGGTGAAGGGAAAAGAGGTTCCTCTGGAATGGACTGAGACATCTGGGGGACTCTTGGAATGGTGGCACGACCCTGGAGTTGCTCTCGCCGTTCCTGTGGAGAGGGCCACCTCTTGAGATGCGACGGGAACGCCGGGAACTCTTTCTCCGACGAAGCAGGGTAAGGATCCCTCATCTCGAGCTACGAGGCGGAAACGGGGCTCCTCTGGATGTGGGCGGGACCCTCGTGATTCCTCTCGAGTGGAGACGGGTATGTCGGGGAACTTCTTGATTTGCACCAAGGGTGTGAAGGACCCTTTCGAAGTTACAGAGGTGAGGTGTGATCAGCCTCGAGACGCCTCAGCGGAAATGGGCCTCATCTCGCCTGGAGGGGAGAACCTCCTGGATTTTCTCGAGTTGCGGCAGGTCTTCTTGAGTTACGACGGGGACCTCAGGGACCCGCTCTGGTGACCTCAGGAAAGGCCAGTCCCCATGCGAGTTGCTACGGGACCTCTCGGGATTCCTCTCCCGTCCATGCCAGGGCCTCAGTCCTTGTGCGGAGTCGGGGCCGGAACCTGAGGATTCCTCTCCAGTGTTGCCATGGATCTTGGGGTGCTTCTGAGTCTCCCCAGGGGAGTCAGGCCTCGTCTCGAGTGGGGGCATGTACGTGCGCTTTCCTCCCGAGCTGCAGCAGTAGTGTCACGCTTCGTGTCACGTGGATCAAGGGATCTGTGGCTTTCCCTCGAGGCTGTCCCTCGAGGCTTTCCCACGAGGCTTTCCCACAGGGCTGTGCCACGTGCCACCTTGGTGTGAGTCGATCCTCGGCGTGAAAGACGAGCCGGTGAAGGGAAAAGAGTTTCCTCTGGAATTGACTGAGACATCTGGGGGACTCTTGGAATGGTGGCACGACCCTGGAGTTCCTCTCGCCGTTCCTGTTGAGAGGGCCTCCTCTTGAGATGCGACGGGAACGCCGGGAACTCTTTCCCGACGAAGCAGGGAAAGGATCCCTCATCTCGAGCTACGAGGCGGAAACGGGGCTCCTCTGGATGTGGGCGGGACCCTCGTGATTCCTCTCGAGTGGAGACGGGTATGTCGGGGAACTTCTTGATTTGCACCAAGGGTGTGAAGGACCCTTTCGAAGTTCCAGAGGTGAGGTGTGATCAGCCTCGAGACGCCTCAGCGGAAATGGGCCTCATCTCGCCTGGAGGGGAGAACCTCCTGGATTTTCTCGAGTTGCGGCAGGTCTTCTTGAGTTATGACGTGGACCTCAGGGACCCGCTCTGGTGGCCTCAGGAAAGGCCAGTCCCCATGCGAGTTGCTAGGGGACCTCTCGGGATTCCTCTCCCGTCCATGCCAGGGCCTCAGTCCTTGTGCGGAGTCGGGGCCGGAACCTGAGGATTCCTCTCCAGTGTTGCCATGGATCTTGGGGTGCTTCTGAGTCTCCCCAGGGGAGTCCGGCCTCGTCTCGAGTGGGGGCATGTACGTGCGCTTTCCTCCCGAGCTGCAGCAGTAGTGTCACGCTTCCTGTCACGTGGATCAAGGGATCTGTGGCTTTCCCTCGAGGCTGTCCCTCGAGGCTTTCCCACGAGGCTTTCCCACAGGGCTGTGCCACGTGCCACCTTGGTGTGAGTCGATCCTCGGCGTGAAAGACGAGCCGGTGAAGGGAAAAGAGTTTCCTCTGGAATGGACTGAGACATCTGGGGGACTCTTGGAATGGTGGCACGACCCTGGAGTTCCTCTCGCCGTTCCTGTTGAGAGGGCCTCCTCTTGAGATGCGACGGGAACGCGGGGAACTCTTTCCCGACGAAGCAGGGAAAGGATCCCTCATCTCGAGCTACGAGGCGGAAACGGGGCTCCTCTGGATGTGGGCGGGACCCTCGTGATTCCTCTCGAGTGGAGACGGGTATGTCGGGGAACTTCTTGATTTGCAGCAAGGGTGTGAAGGAGCCTTTCAAAGTTCCAGAGGTGAGGTGTGATCAGCCTCGAGACGCCTCAGCGGAAATGGGCCTCATCTCGCCTGGAGGGGAGAACCTCCTGGATTTTCTCGAGTTGCGGCAGGTCTTCTCGAGTTACGACGGGGACCTCAGGGACCCGCTCTGGTGGCCTCAGGAAAGGCCAGTCCCCATGCGAGTTGCTAGGGGACCTCTCGGGATTCCTCTCCCGTCCATCCCGGGGCCTCAGTCCTTGTGTGGAATGGGGGCCGGAACCTGAGGATTCCTCTCCAGTGTTGCCATGGATCTTGGGGTGCTTCTGAGTCTCCCCAGGGGAGTCGGGCCTCGTCTCGAGTGGGGGCATGCACGTGCGCTTTCCTCCCGAGCTGCAGCAGTAGTGTCACGCTTCCTGTCACGTGGATCAAGGGATCTGTGGCTTTCCCTCGAGGCTGTCCCTCGAGGCTTTCCCACGAGGCTTTCCCACAGGGCTGTGCCACCTGCCACCTTGGTGTGAGTCGATCCTCGGCGTGAAAGACGAGCCGGTGAAGGGAAAAGAGTTTCCTCTGGAATGGACTGAGACATCTGGGGGACTCTTGGAATGGTGGCACGACCCTGGAGTTCCTCTCGCCGTTCCTGTTGAGAGGGCCTCCTCTTGAGATGCGACGGGAACGCCGGGAACTCTTTCCCGACGAAGCAGGGAAAGGATCCCTCATCTCGAGCTACGAGGCGGAAACGGGGCTCCTCTGGATGTGGGCGGGACCCTCGTGATTCCTCTCGAGTGGAGACGGGTATGTCGGGGAACTTCTTGATTTGCAGCAAGGGTGTGAAGGAGCCTTTCAAAGTTCCAGAGGTGAGGTGTGATCAGCCTCGAGACGCCTCAGCGGAAATGGGCCTCATCTCGCCTGGAGGGGAGAACCTCCTGGATTTTCTCGAGTTGCGGCAGGTCTTCTCGAGTTACGACGGGGACCTCAGGGACCCGCTCTGGTGGCCTCAGGAAAGGCCAGTCCCCATGCGAGTTGCTAGGGGACCTCTCGGGATTCCTCTCCCGTCCATGCCGGGGCCTCAGTCCTTGTGTGGAATGGGGCCCGGAACCTGAGGATTCCTCTCCAGTGTTGCCATGGATCTTGGGGTGCTTCTGAGTCTCCCCAGGGGAGTCGGGCCTCGTCTCGAGTGGGGGCATGCACGTGCGCTTTCCTCCCGAGCTGCAGCAGTAGTGTCACGCTTCCTGTCACGTGGATCAAGGGATCTGTGGCTTTCCCTCGAGGCTGTCTCTCGAGGCTTTCACACGAGGTTTTCCCACAGGGCTGTGCCACGTGCCACCTTGGTGTGAGTCGATCCTCGGCGTGAAAAACGAGCCGGTGAAGGCAAAAGCGCTTCCTCTGCAATGGACTGAGACGTCTGGGGGACTCTTGGAATGGTGGCACGACCCTGAAGTTCCTCTCGCCGTTCCTGTTGAGAGGGCCTCCTCTTGAGATGCGACGGGAATACCGGGATCTCTTTCCCGACGAAGCAGGGAAAGGATCCCTCATCTCGAGCTACGAGGCGGACCCGGGGCTCCTCTGGATGTGGGCGGGACCCTCGTGATTCCTCTCGAGTGGAGACGGGTATGTCGGGAAACTTCTTGATTTGCACCAAGGGTGTGAAGGACCCTTTCGAAGTTCCAGAGGTGAGGTGTGATCAGCCTCGAGACGCCTCAGCGGAAATGGGCCTCATCTCGCCTGGAGGGGAGAACCTCCTGGATTTTCTCGAGTTGCGGCAGGTCTTCTCGAGTTACGACGGGGACCTCAGGGACCCGCTCTGGTGGCCTCAGGAAAGGCCAGTCCCCATGCGAGTTGCTAGGGGACCTCTCGGGATTCCTCTCCCGTCCATGCCGGGGCCTCAGTCCTTGTGTGGAATGGGGTCCGGAACCTGAGGATTCCTCTCCAGTGTTGCCATGGATCTTGGGGTGCTTCTGAGTCTCCCCAGGGGAGTCAGGCCTCGTCTCGAGTGGGGGCATGCACGTGCGCTTTCCTCCCGAGCTGCAGCAGTAGTGTCACGCTTCCTGTCACGTGGATCAAGGGATCTGTGGCTTTCCCTCGAGGCTGTCCCTCGAGGCTTTCCCACGAGGCTTTCCCACAGGGCTGTGCCACGTGCCACCTTGGTGTGAGTCGATCCTCGGCGTGAAAGACGAGCCGGTGAAGGGAAAAGATGTTCCTCTGCAATGGACTGAGACATCTGGGGGACTCTTGGAATGGTGGCACGACCCTGGAGTTCCTCTCGCCGTTCCTGTTGAGAGGCCCTCCTCTTGAGATGCGACGGGAACGCCGGGAACTCTTTCCCGACGAAGCAGGGAAAGGATCCCTCATCTCGAGCTACGAGGCGGAAACGGGGCTCCTCTGGATGTGGGCGGGACCCTCGTGATTCCTCTCGAGTGGAGACGGGTATGTCGGGGAACTTCTTGATTTGCACCAAGGGTGTGAAGGACCCTTTCGAAGTTCCAGAGGTGAGGTGTGATCAGCCTCGAGACGCCTCAGCGGAAATGGGCCTCATCTCGCCTGGAGGGGAGAACCTCCTGGATTTTCTCGAGTTGCGGCAGGTCTTCTCGAGTTACGACGGGGACCTCAGGGACCCGCTCTGGTGGCCTCAGGAAAGGCCAGTCCCCATGCGAGTTGCTAGGGGGCCTCTCGGGATTCCTCTCCCGTCCATGCCGGGGCCTCAGTCCTTGTGCGGAGTCGGGGCCGGAACCTGAGGATTCCTCTCCAGTGTTGCCATGGATCTTGGGGTGCTTCTGAGTCTCCCCAGGGGAGTCAGGCCTCGTCTCGAGTGGGGGCATGTACGTGCGCTTTCCTCCCGAGCTGCAGCAGTATTGTCACGCTTCCTGTCACGTGGATCAAGGGATCTGTGGCTTTCCCTCGAGGCTGTCCCTCGAGGCTTTCACACGAGGCTTTCCCACAGGGCTGTGCCACGTGCCACCTTGGTGTGAGTCGATCCTCGGCGTGAAAGACGAGCCGGTGAAGGGAAAAGAGTTTCCTCTGGAATGGACTGAGATATCTGGGGGACTCTTGGAATGGTGGCACGACCCTGGAGTTCCTCTCGCCGTTCCTGTTGAGAGGGCCTCCTCTTGAGATGCGACGGGAACGCCAGGAACTCTTTCCCGACGAAGCAGGGAAAGGATCCCTCATCTCGAGCTTCGAGGCGGAAACGGGGCTCCTCTGGATGTGGGCGGGACACTCGTGATTCCTCTCGAGTGGAGACGGGTATGTCGGGGAACTTCTTGATTTGCAGCAAGGGTGTGAAGGAGCCTTTCGAAGTTCCAGAGGTGAGGTGTGATCAGCCTCGAGACGCCTCAGCGGAAATGGGCCTCATCTCGCCTGGAGGGGAGAACCTCCTGGATTTTCTCGAGTTGCGGCAGGTCTTCTCGAGTTACGACGGGGACCTCAGGGACCCGCTCTGGTGGCCTCAGGAAAGGCCAGTCCCCATGCGAGTTGCTAGGGCACCTCTCGGGATTCCTCTCCCGTCCATGCCGGGGCCTCAGTCATTGTGTGGAATCGGGGCCGGAACCTGAGGATTCCTCTCCAGTGTTGCCATGGATCTTGGGGTGCTTCTGAGTATCCCCAGGGGAGTCAGGCCTCGTCTCGAGTGGGGGCATGCACGTGTGCTTTCCTCTTGAGCTGCAGCAGTAGGGTCACGCTTCCTGTCACGTGGATCAAGGGATCTGTGGCTTTCCCTCGAGGCTGTCCCTCGAGGCTTTCCCACGAGGATTTCCCACAGGGCTGTGCCACGTGCCACCTTGGTGTGAGTCGATCCTCGGCGTGAAAGACGAGCCGGTGAAGGGAAAAGAGGTTCCTCTGCAATGGACTGAGACATCTGGGGGACTCTTGGAATGGTGGCACGACCCTGGAGTTCTTCTCGCCGTTCCTGTTGAGAGGGCCTCCTCTTGAGATGCGACGGGAACGCCGGGAACTCTTTCCCGACGAAGCAGGGAAAGGATCCCTCATCTCGAGCTTCGAGGCGGAAACGGGGCTCCTCTGGATGTGGGCCTGACCCTCGTGATTCCTCTCGAGTGGAGACGGGTATGTCGGGGAACGTCTTGATTGGCCCCAAGGGTGTGAAGGAGCCTTTCGAAGTTCCAGAGGTGAGGTGTGATCAGCCTCGAGACGCCTCAGCGGAAATGGGCCTCATCTCGCCTGCAGGGGAGAACCTCCTGGATTTTCTCGAGTTGCGGCAGGTCTTCTCGAGTTACGACGGGGACCTCAGGGACCCGCTCTGGTGGCCTCAGGAAAGGCCAGTCCCCATGCGAGTTGCTAGGGTACCTCTCGGGATTCCTCTCCCGTCCATGCCGGGGCCTCAGTCATTGTGTGGAATCGGGGCCGGAACCTGAGGATTCCTCTCCAGTGTTGCCATGGATCTTGGGGGGCTTCTGAGTATCCCCAGGGGAGTCAGGCCTCGTCTCGAGTGGGGGCATGCACGTGTGCTTTCCTCCCGAGCTGCAGCAGTAGGGTCACGCTTCCTGTCACGTGCATCAAGGGATCTGCGGCTTTCCCTCGAGGCTTTCCCACGAGGCTTTCCCACAGGGCTGTGCCACGTGCCACCTTGGTGTGAGTCGATCCTCGGCGTGAAAGACAAGCCGGTGAAGGGAAAAGAGCTTCTTCTGGAATGGACTGAGACATCTGGATGACTCTTGGAATGGTGGCACGAACATGGAGTTCCTCTCGCCGTTCCTGTTGAGAGGGCCTCCTCTTGAGATGCGACGGGAACGCTCGGAATTCTTTCCCGACGAAGCAGGGAAAGGATCCCTCATCTCGAGCTACGAGGCGGACCCGGGGCTCCTCTGGATGTGGGCGGGACCCTCGTGTTTCCTCTCGAGTGGAGACGGGTATGTCGGGGAACTTATTGATTTGCACCAAGGGTGTGAAGGATCCTTTCGAAGTTCCAGAGGTGAGCTGTGATCAGCCTCGAGACGCCTCAGCGGAAATGGGCCTCATCTCGCCTGGAGGGGAGAACCTCCTAGATTTTCTCTAGTTGCGGCAGGTCTTCTCGAGTTACGACGGGGACCTCAGGGACTCGCTCTGGTGGCCTCAGGAAAGGCCAGTCGCCCTGCGAGTTGCTAGGGGACCTCTCGGGATTCCTCTCCCGTCCATGCCGGGGCCTCAGTCCTTGTGTGGAGTCGGGGCCGGAACCTGAGGATTCCTCTCCAGTGTTGCCATGGATCTTGGGGTGCTTCTGAGTCTCCCCAGGGGAGTCAGGGCTCGTCTCGAGTGGGGGCATGCACGTGCGCTTTCCTCCCGAGTTGCAGCAGTAGTGTCACGCTTCCTGTCACGTGGATCAAGGGATCTGTGGCTTTCCCTCGAGGCTGTCCCTCGAGGCTTTCCCACGAGGCTTTCCCACAGGGCTGTGCCACGTGCCACCTTGGTGTGAGTCGATCCTCGGCGTGAAAGACGAGCCGGTGAAGGGAAAAGAGGTTCCTCTGCAATGGACTGAGACATCTGGGGGACTCTTGGAATGGTGGCACGACCCTGGAGTTCCTCTCGCCGTTCCTGTTGAGAGGGCCTCCTCTTGAGATGCGACGGGAACGCCGGGAACTCTTTCCCGACGAAGCAGGGAAAGGATCCCTCATCTCGAGCTACGAGGCGGAAACGCGGCTCCTCTGGATGTGGGCGGGACCCTCGTGATTCCTCTCGAGTGGAGACGGGTATGTCGGGGAACTTCTTGATTTGCACCAAGGGTGTGAAGGAGCCTTTCGAAGTTCCAGAGGTGAGGTGTGATCAGCCTCGAGACACCTCAGCAGAAATGGGCCTCATCTCGCCTGGAGGGGAGAACGTCCTGGATTTTCTCGAGTTGCGGCAGGTCTTCTCGAGTTACGACGGGGACCTCAGGGACCCGCTCTGGTGGCCTCAGGAAAGGCCAGTCCCCATGCGAGTTGCTAGGGGACCTCTCGGGATTCCTCTCCCGTCCATGCCGGGGCCTCAGTCCTTGTGTGGAGTCGGGGCCGTAACCTGAGGATTCCTCTCCAGTGTTTCCATGGATCTTGGGGTGCTTCTGAGTCTCCGCAGGGGAGTCAGGCCTCGTCCCGTGTGGGGGCATGCACGTGCGCTTTCCTCCCGAGCTGCAGCAGTAGTGTCACGCTTCCTGTCACGTGGATCAAGGGATCTGTGGCTTTCCCTCGAGGCTGGCCCTCGAGGCTTTCCCACGAGGGTTTCCCACAGGGCTGTTCCACGTGCCACGTTGGTGTGAGTCGATCCTCGGCGTGAAAGACGAGCCGGTGATGGGAAAAGAGGTTCCTCTGGAATGGACTGAGACATCTGGATGACTCTTGGAATGGTGGCACGACCCTGGAGTTCCTCTCGCCGTTCCTGTTGAGAGGGCCTCCTCTTGAGATGGGACGGGAACGCTGGGAACTCTTTCCCGACGAAGCAGGGAAAGGATCCCTCATCTCGAGGTACGAGGCAGAAACGGGGCTCCTCTGGATGTGGGCGGGTCCCTCGTGTTTCCTCTCGAGTGGAGACGGGTATGTCGGGGAACTTCTTGATTTGCACCAAGGGTGTGAAGGACCCTTTCGAAGTTGCAGAGGTGAGGTGTGATCAGCCTCGAGTGACCTCAGCGGAAATGGGCCTCATCTCGCCTGGAGGGGAGAACCTCCTGGATTTTCTCGTGTTGCGGCAGGTCTTCTCGAGTTGCGACGGGGACCACAGGGACCCGCTCTGGTGGCCTCAGGAAAGGCCAGTCCACATGCGAGTTGCTAGGGGACCTCTCGGGATTCCTCTCCCGTCCATGCCGGGGCCTCAGTCCTTGTGTGGAGTCGGGGCCGAAACCTGAGGATTTCTCTCCAGTGTTGCCATGGATCTTGGGGTGCTTCTGAGTCTCCCCAGGGGAGTCAGGCCTCGTCTCGAGTGGGGGAATGCACGTGCGCTTTCCTCCCGAGCTGCAGCAGTAGTGTCACGCTTCCTGTCACGTGGATCAAGGGATCTGTGGCTTTCCCTCAAGGCTGTCCCACGAGGCTTTCCCACGAGTCTTACCAACAGGGCTGTGCCACGTGCCACCTTGGTGTGAGTCGATCCTCGGCGTGAAAGACGAGCTGATGAAGGGAAAAGAGCTTCCTCTGGAATGGACTGAGACATCTGGGGGACTCTTGGAATGGTGGCACGACCCTGAAGTTCCTCTCGCCGTTCCTGTTGAGAGGGCCTCCTCTTGAGATGCGACGGGAATGCCGGGATCTCTTTCCCGACGAAGCAGGGAAAGGATCCCTCATCTCGAGCTACGAGGCGGACCCGGGGCTCCTCTGGATGTGGGCGGGACCCTCGTGATTCCTCTCGAGTGGAGACGGGTATGTCGGGAAACTTCTTGATTTGCACCAAGGGTGTGAAGGACCCTTTCGAAGTTCCAGAGGTGAGGTGTGATCAGCCTCGAGACGCCTCAGCGGAAATGGGCCTCATCTCGCCTGGAGGGGAGAACCTCCTGGATTTTCTCGAGTTGCGGCAGGTCTTCTCTAGTTACGACGGGGACCTCAGGGACCCGCTCTAGTAGCCTCAGGAAAGGCCAGTCCCCATGCGAGTGGCTAGGGGACCTCTCGGGTTTCCTCTCCCGTCCATGACGGGGCCTCAGTCCTTGTGTGGAGTGGGGGCCGGAACCTGAGGATTCCTCTCCAGTGTTGCCATGGATCTTTGGGTGCTTCTGAGTCTCCCCAGGGGAGTCAGGCCTCGTCTCGAGTGGGGGCATGCACGTGCGCTTTCCTCCCGAGCTGCAGCAGTTGTGTCACGCTTCCTGTCACGTGGATCAAGGGATCTGTGGCTTTCCCTCGAGGCTGTCCCTCGAGGCTTTCCCACGAGGCTTTCCCACAGGGCTGTGCCACGTGCCACCTTGGTGTGAGTCGATCCTCGGCGTGAAAGACGAGCCGGTGAAGGGAAAAGATGTTCCTCTGCAATGGACTGAGACATCTGGGGGACTCTTGGAATGGTGGCACGACCCTGGAGTTCCTCTCGCCGTTCCTGTTGAGAGGCCCTCCTCTTGAGATGCGACGGGAACGCCGGGAACTCTTTCCCGACGAAGCAGGGAAAGGATCCCTCATCTCGAGCTACGAGGCGGAAACGGGGCTCCTCTGGATGTGGGCGGGACCCTCGTGATTCCTCTCGAGTGGAGACGGGTATGTCGGGGAACTTCTTGATTTGCACCAAGGGTGTGAAGGACCCTTTCGAAGTTCCAGAGGTGAGGTGTGATCAGCCTCGAGACGCCTCAGCGGAAATGGGCCTCATCTCGCCTGGAGGGGAGAACCTCCTGGATTTTCTCGAGTTGCGGCAGGTCTTCTCGAGTTACGACGGGGACCTCAGGGACCCGCTCTGGTGGCCTCAGGAAAGGCCAGTCCCCATGCGAGTTGCTAGGGGGCCTCTCGGGATTCCTCTCCCGTCCATGCCGGGGCCTCAGTCCTTGTGCGGAGTCGGGGCCGGAACCTGAGGATTCCTCTCCAGTGTTGCCATGGATCTTGGGGTGCTTCTGAGTCTCCCCAGGGGAGTCAGGCCTCGTCTCGAGTGGGGGCATGTACGTGCGCTTTCCTCCCGAGCTGCAGCAGTATTGTCACGCTTCCTGTCACGTGGATCAAGGGATCTGTGGCTTTCCCTCGAGGCTGTCCCTCGAGGCTTTCACACGAGGCTTTCCCACAGGGCTGTGCCACGTGCCACCTTGGTGTGAGTCGATCCTCGGCGTGAAAGACGAGCCGGTGAAGGGAAAAGAGTTTCCTCTGGAATGGACTGAGATATCTGGGGGACTCTTGGAATGGTGGCACGACCCTGGAGTTCCTCTCGCCGTTCCTGTTGAGAGGGCCTCCTCTTGAGATGCGACGGGAACGCCAGGAACTCTTTCCCGACGAAGCAGGGAAAGGATCCCTCATCTCGAGCTTCGAGGCGGAAACGGGGCTCCTCTGGATGTGGGCGGGACACTCGTGATTCCTCTCGAGTGGAGACGGGTATGTCGGGGAACTTCTTGATTTGCAGCAAGGGTGTGAAGGAGCCTTTCGAAGTTCCAGAGGTGAGGTGTGATCAGCCTCGAGACGCCTCAGCGGAAATGGGCCTCATCTCGCCTGGAGGGGAGAACCTCCTGGATTTTCTCGAGTTGCGGCAGGTCTTCTCGAGTTACGACGGGGACCTCAGGGACCCGCTCTGGTGGCCTCAGGAAAGGCCAGTCCCCATGCGAGTTGCTAGGGCACCTCTCGGGATTCCTCTCCCGTCCATGCCGGGGCCTCAGTCATTGTGTGGAATCGGGGCCGGAACCTGAGGATTCCTCTCCAGTGTTGCCATGGATCTTGGGGTGCTTCTGAGTATCCCCAGGGGAGTCAGGCCTCGTCTCGAGTGGGGGCATGCACGTGTGCTTTCCTCTTGAGCTGCAGCAGTAGGGTCACGCTTCCTGTCACGTGGATCAAGGGATCTGTGGCTTTCCCTCGAGGCTGTCCCTCGAGGCTTTCCCACGAGGATTTCCCACAGGGCTGTGCCACGTGCCACCTTGGTGTGAGTCGATCCTCGGCGTGAAAGACGAGCCGGTGAAGGGAAAAGAGGTTCCTCTGCAATGGACTGAGACATCTGGGGGACTCTTGGAATGGTGGCACGACCCTGGAGTTCTTCTCGCCGTTCCTGTTGAGAGGGCCTCCTCTTGAGATGCGACGGGAACGCCGGGAACTCTTTCCCGACGAAGCAGGGAAAGGATCCCTCATCTCGAGCTTCGAGGCGGAAACGGGGCTCCTCTGGATGTGGGCGGGACCCTCGTGATTCCTCTCGAGTGGAGACGGGTATGTCGGGGAACGTCTTGATTGGCCCCAAGGGTGTGAAGGAGCCTTTCGAAGTTCCAGAGGTGAGGTGTGATCAGCCTCGAGACGCCTCAGCGGAAATGGGCCTCATCTCGCCTGCAGGGGAGAACCTCCTGGATTTTCTCGAGTTGCGGCAGGTCTTCTCGAGTTACGACGGGGACCTCAGGGACCCGCTCTGGTGGCCTCAGGAAAGGCCAGTCCCCATGCGAGTTGCTAGGGTACCTCTCGGGATTCCTCTCCCGTCCATGCCGGGGCCTCAGTCATTGTGTGGAATCGGGGCCGGAACCTGAGGATTCCTCTCCAGTGTTGCCATGGATCTTGGGGGGCTTCTGAGTATCCCCAGGGGAGTCAGGCCTCGTCTCGAGTGGGGGCATGCACGTGTGCTTTCCTCCCGAGCTGCAGCAGTAGGGTCACGCTTCCTGTCACGTGCATCAAGGGATCTGCGGCTTTCCCTCGAGGCTTTCCCACGAGGCTTTCCCACAGGGCTGTGCCACGTGCCACCTTGGTGTGAGTCGATCCTCGGCGTGAAAGACAAGCCGGTGAAGGGAAAAGAGCTTCTTCTGGAATGGACTGAGACATCTGGATGACTCTTGGAATGGTGGCACGAACATGGAGTTCCTCTCGCCGTTCCTGTTGAGAGGGCCTCCTCTTGAGATGCGACGGGAACGCTCGGAATTCTTTCCCGACGAAGCAGGGAAAGGATCCCTCATCTCGAGCTACGAGGCGGACCCGGGGCTCCTCTGGATGTGGGCGGGACCCTCGTGTTTCCTCTCGAGTGGAGACGGGTATGTCGGGGAACTTATTGATTTGCACCAAGGGTGTGAAGGATCCTTTCGAAGTTCCAGAGGTGAGCTGTGATCAGCCTCGAGACGCCTCAGCGGAAATGGGCCTCATCTCGCCTGGAGGGGAGAACCTCCTAGATTTTCTCTAGTTGCGGCAGGTCTTCTCGAGTTACGACGGGGACCTCAGGGACTCGCTCTGGTGGCCTCAGGAAAGGCCAGTCGCCCTGCGAGTTGCTAGGGGACCTCTCGGGATTCCTCTCCCGTCCATGCCGGGGCCTCAGTCCTTGTGTGGAGTCGGGGCCGGAACCTGAGGATTCCTCTCCAGTGTTGCCATGGATCTTGGGGTGCTTCTGAGTCTCCCCAGGGGAGTCAGGGCTCGTCTCGAGTGGGGGCATGCACGTGCGCTTTCCTCCCGAGTTGCAGCAGTAGTGTCACGCTTCCTGTCACGTGGATCAAGGGATCTGTGGCTTTCCCTCGAGGCTGTCCCTCGAGGCTTTCCCACGAGGCTTTCCCACAGGGCTGTGCCACGTGCCACCTTGGTGTGAGTCGATCCTCGGCGTGAAAGACGAGCCGGTGAAGGGAAAAGAGGTTCCTCTGCAATGGACTGAGACATCTGGGGGACTCTTGGAATGGTGGCACGACCCTGGAGTTCCTCTCGCCGTTCCTGTTGAGAGGGCCTCCTCTTGAGATGCGACGGGAACGCCGGGAACTCTTTCCCGACGAAGCAGGGAAAGGATCCCTCATCTCGAGCTACGAGGCGGAAACGCGGCTCCTCTGGATGTGGGCGGGACCCTCGTGATTCCTCTCGAGTGGAGACGGGTATGTCGGGGAACTTCTTGATTTGCACCAAGGGTGTGAAGGAGCCTTTCGAAGTTCCAGAGGTGAGGTGTGATCAGCCTCGAGACACCTCAGCAGAAATGGGCCTCATCTCGCCTGGAGGGGAGAACGTCCTGGATTTTCTCGAGTTGCGGCAGGTCTTCTCGAGTTACGACGGGGACCTCAGGGACCCGCTCTGGTGGCCTCAGGAAAGGCCAGTCCCCATGCGAGTTGCTAGGGGACCTCTCGGGATTCCTCTCCCGTCCATGCCGGGGCCTCAGTCCTTGTGTGGAGTCGGGGCCGTAACCTGAGGATTCCTCTCCAGTGTTTCCATGGATCTTGGGGTGCTTCTGAGTCTCCGCAGGGGAGTCAGGCCTCGTCCCGTGTGGGGGCATGCACGTGCGCTTTCCTCCCGAGCTGCAGCAGTAGTGTCACGCTTCCTGTCACGTGGATCAAGGGATCTGTGGCTTTCCCTCGAGGCTGGCCCTCGAGGCTTTCCCACGAGGGTTTCCCACAGGGCTGTTCCACGTGCCACGTTGGTGTGAGTCGATCCTCGGCGTGAAAGACGAGCCGGTGATGGGAAAAGAGGTTCCTCTGGAATGGACTGAGACATCTGGATGACTCTTGGAATGGTGGCACGACCCTGGAGTTCCTCTCGCCGTTCCTGTTGAGAGGGCCTCCTCTTGAGATGGGACGGGAACGCTGGGAACTCTTTCCCGACGAAGCAGGGAAAGGATCCCTCATCTCGAGGTACGAGGCAGAAACGGGGCTCCTCTGGATGTGGGCGGGTCCCTCGTGTTTCCTCTCGAGTGGAGACGGGTATGTCGGGGAACTTCTTGATTTGCACCAAGGGTGTGAAGGACCCTTTCGAAGTTGCAGAGGTGAGGTGTGATCAGCCTCGAGTGACCTCAGCGGAAATGGGCCTCATCTCGCCTGGAGGGGAGAACCTCCTGGATTTTCTCGTGTTGCGGCAGGTCTTCTCGAGTTGCGACGGGGACCACAGGGACCCGCTCTGGTGGCCTCAGGAAAGGCCAGTCCACATGCGAGTTGCTAGGGGACCTCTCGGGATTCCTCTCCCGTCCATGCCGGGGCCTCAGTCCTTGTGTGGAGTCGGGGCCGAAACCTGAGGATTTCTCTCCAGTGTTGCCATGGATCTTGGGGTGCTTCTGAGTCTCCCCAGGGGAGTCAGGCCTCGTCTCGAGTGGGGGAATGCACGTGCGCTTTCCTCCCGAGCTGCAGCAGTAGTGTCACGCTTCCTGTCACGTGGATCAAGGGATCTGTGGCTTTCCCTCAAGGCTGTCCCACGAGGCTTTCCCACGAGTCTTACCAACAGGGCTGTGCCACGTGCCACCTTGGTGTGAGTCGATCCTCGGCGTGAAAGACGAGCTGATGAAGGGAAAAGAGCTTCCTCTGGAATGGACTGAGACATCTGGGGGACTCTTGGAATGTTGGCACGACCCTGAAGTTCCTCTCGCCGTTCCTGTTGAGAGGGCCTCCTCTTGAGATGCGACGGGAATGCCGGGATCTCTTTCCCGACGAAGCAGGGAAAGGATCCCTCATCTCGAGCTACGAGGCGGACCCGGGGCTCCTCTGGATGTGGGCGGGACCCTCGTGATTCCTCTCGAGTGGAGACGGGTATGTCGGGAAACTTCTTGATTTGCACCAAGGGTGTGAAGGACCCTTTCGAAGTTCCAGAGGTGAGGTGTGATCAGCCTCGAGACGCCTCAGCGGAAATGGGCCTCATCTCGCCTGGAGGGGAGAACCTCCTGGATTTTCTCGAGTTGCGGCAGGTCTTCTCTAGTTACGACGGGGACCTCAGGGACCCGCTCTAGTAGCCTCAGGAAAGGCCAGTCCCCATGCGAGTGGCTAGGGGACCTCTCGGGTTTCCTCTCCCGTCCATGACGGGGCCTCAGTCCTTGTGTGGAGTGGGGGCCGGAACCTGAGGATTCCTCTCCAGTGTTGCCATGGATCTTTGGGTGCTTCTGAGTCTCCCCAGGGGAGTCAGGCCTCGTCTCGAGTGGGGGCATGCACGTGCGCTTTCCTCCCGAGCTGCAGCAGTTGTGTCACGCTTCCTGTCACGTGGATCAAGGGATCTGTGGCTTTCCCTCGAGGCTGTCCCTCGAGGCTTTCCCACGAGGCTTTCCCACAGGGCTGTGCCACGTGCCACCTTGGTGTGAGTCGATCCTCGGCGTGAAAGACGAGCCGGTGAAGGGAAAAGAGGTTCCTCTGCAATGGACTGAGACATCTGGGGGACTCTTGGAATGGTGGCACGACCCTGGAGTTCCTCTCGCCGTTCCTGTTGAGAGGGCCTCCTCTTCAGATGCGACGGGAACGCCAGGAACTCTTTCCCAACGAAGCAGGGAAAGGATCCCTCATCTCGAGCTACGAGGCGGACCCGGGGCTCCTCTGGATGTGGGCGGGATCCTCGTGATTCCTCTCGAGTGGAGACGGGTATGTCGGGAAACTTCTTGATTTGCACCAAGGGTGTGAAGGACCCTTTCGAAGTTCCAGAGGTGAGGTGTGATCAGCCTCGAGACGCCTCAGCGGAAATGGGCCTCATCTCGCCTGGAGGGGAGAACCTCCTGGATTTTCTCGAGTTGCGGCAAGTCTTCTCGAGTTACGACGGGGACCTCAGGGACCCGCTCTGGTGGCCTCAGGAAAGGCCAGTCACCATGCGAGTGGCTAGGGGACCTCTCGGGTTTCCTCTCCCGTCCATGCCTGGGCCTCAGTCCTTGTGTGGAGTCGGGGCCGGAAACTGAGGATTCCTCTCCAGTGTTGCCATGGATCTTTGGGTGCTTCTGAGTCTCCCCAGGGGAGTCAGGCCTCGTCTCGAGTGGGGGCATGCACGTGCGCTTTCCTCCCGAGCTGCAGCAGTAGTGTCACGCTTCCTGTCACGTGGATCAAGGGATCTGTGGCTTTCCCTCGAGGCTGTCCCTCGAGGATTTCCCACGAGGCTTTCCCACAGGGCTGTGCCACGTGCCACCTTGGTGTGAGTCGATCCTCGGCGTGAAAGACGAGCCGGTGAAGGGAAAAGAGCTTCCTCTGGAATGGACTGAGACATCTGGGGGACTCTTGGAATGGTGGCACGACCCTGGAGTTCCTCTCGCCGTTCCTGTGGAGAGGGCCTCCTCTTGAAATGCGACGGGAAAGCCGGGAACTCTTTCCCGACGAAGCAGGGAAAGGATCCCTCATCTCGAGCTACGAGGCGGACCCGGGGCTTCTCTGGATGTGGGCGGGACCCTCGTGATTCCTCTCGAGTGGAGACGGGTATGTCGGGAAACTTCTTGATTTGTACCAAGGGTGTGAAGGACCCTTTCGAAGTTCCAGAGGTGAGGTGTGATCAGCCTCGAGACGCCTCAGCGGAAATGGGCCTCATCTCGCCTGGAGGGGAGAACCTCCTGGATTTTCTCGAGTTGCGGCAGGTCTTCTCGAGTTACGACGGGGACCTCAGGGACCCGCTCTGGTGGCCTCAGGAAAGGCCAGTCCCCATGCGAGTGGCTAGGGGACCTCTCGGGTTTCCTCTCCCGTCCATGCCCGGGTCTCAGTCCTTGTGTGGAGTCGGGGCCGGAACCTGAGGATTCCTCTCCAGTGTTGCCATGGATCTTTGGGTGCTTCTGAGTCTCCCCAGGGGAGTCAGGCCTCGTCTCGAGTGGGGGCATGCACGTGCGCTTTCCTCCCGAGCTGCAGCAGTAGAGTCACGCTTCCTGTCACGTGGATCAAGGGATCTGTGGCTTTCCCTCGAGGCTGTCCTTCGAGGCTTTCCCACGAGGCTTTCCCACAGGGCTGTGCCACGTGCCACCTTGGTGTGAGTCGATCCTCGGCGTGAAAGACGAGCCGGTGAAGGGAAAAGAGGTTCCTCTGCAATGGACTGAGACATCTGGGGGACTCTTGGAATCGTGGCACGACCCTGGAGTTCCTCTCGCCGTTCCTGTTGAGAGGGCCTCCTCTTGAGATGCGACGGGAAAGCCGGGAACTCTTTCCCGACGAAGCAGGGAAAGGATCCCTCATCTCGAGCTACGAGGCGCACCCGGGGCTTCTCTGGATGTGGGCGGGACCCTCGTGATTCCTCTCGAGTGGAGACGGGTATGTCGGGAAACTTCTTGATTTGCACCAAGGGTGTGAAGGACCCTTTCGAAGTTCCAGAGGTGAGGTGTGATCAGCCTCGAGACGCCTCAGCGGAAATGGGCCTCATCTCGCCTGGAGGGGAGAACCTCCTGGATTTTCTCGAGTTGCGGCAGGTCTTCTCGAGTTACGACGGGGACCTCAGGGACCCGCTCTGGTGGCCTCAGGAAAGGCCAGTCCCCATGCGAGTTGCTAGGGGACCTCTCGGGATTCCTCTCCCGTCCATGCCGGGGCCTCAGTCCTTGTGTGGAGTTGGGGCCGGAACCTGAGGATTCCTCTCCAGTGTTGCCATGGATCTTGGGGTGCTTCTGAGTCTACCCAGGGGAGTCAGGGCTCGTCTCGTGTGGGGGCATGCACGTGCGCTTTCCTCCCGAGCTGCAGCAGTAGTGTCACGCTTCCTGTCATGTGGATCAAGGGATCTGTGGCTTTCCCTCGAGGCTGTCCCTCGAGGCTTTCCCACGAGGCTTTCCCACAGGGCTGTGCCACGTGCCACCTTGGTGTGAGTCGATCCTCGGCGTGAAAGAC
Source organism: Budorcas taxicolor (assembly GCF_023091745.1). NCBI lineage: Eukaryota > Metazoa > Chordata > Mammalia > Artiodactyla > Bovidae > Budorcas > Budorcas taxicolor. The sequence goes on from NW_026291676.1 coordinate 46,073, forward strand.
GAGCCGGTGAAGGGAAAAGAGGTTCCTCTGGAATGGACTGAGACATCTGGGGGACTCTTGGAATGGTGGCACGACCCTGGAGTTCCTCTCGCCGTTCCTGTTGAGAGGGCCTCCTCTTCAGATGCGACGGGAAAGCCGGGAACACTTTCCCGACGAAGCAGGGAAAGGATCCCTCATCTCGAGCTACGAGGCGGACCCAGGGCTTCTCTGGATGTGGGCGGGACCCTCGTGATTCCTCTCGAGTGGAGACGGCTAGGTCGGGAAACTTCTTGATTTGCACCAAGGGTGTGAAGGACCCTTTCGAAGTTCCAGAGGTGAGGTGTGATCAGCCTCGAGACGCCTCAGCGGAAATGGGCCTCATCTCGCCTGGAGGGGAGAACCTCCTGGATTTTCTCGAGTTGCGGCAGGTCTTCTCGAGTTACGACGGGGACCTCAGGGACCCGCTCTGGTGGCCTCAGGAAAGGCCAGTCCCCATGCGAGTTGCTAGGGGACCACTCGGGTTTCCTCTCCCGTCCATGCCCGGGCCTCAGTCCTTGTGTGGAGTCGGGGCCGGAACCTGAGGATTCCTCTCCAGTGTTGCCATGGATCTTTGGGTGCTTCTGAGTCTCCCCAGGGGAGTCAGGCCTCGTCTCGAGTGGGGGCATGCACGTGCGCTTTCCTCCCGAGCTGCAGCAGTAGTGTCACGCTTCCTGTCACGTGGATCAAGGGATCTGTGGCTTTCCCTCGAGGCTGTCCCTCGAGGCTTTCCCACGAGGCTTTCCCACAGGGCTGTGCCACGTGCCACCTTGGTGTGAGTCGATCCTCGGCGTGAAAGACGAGCCGGTGAAGGGAAAAGAGGTTCCTCTGGAATGGACTGAGACATCTGGGGGACTCTTGGAATCGTGGCACGACCCTGGAGTTCCTCTCGCCGTTCCTGTTGAGAGGGCCTCCTCTTGAGATGCGACGGGAAAGCCGGGAACTCTTTCCCGACGAAGCAGGGAAAGGATCCCTCATCTCGAGCTATGAGGCGGAAACGGGGCTCCTCTGGATGTGGGCGGGACCCTCGTGATTCCTCTCGAGTGGAGACGGGTATGTCGGGAAACTTCTTGATTTGCACCAAGGGTGTGAAGGACCCTTTCGAAGTTCCAGAGGTGAGGTGTGATCAGCCTCGAGACGCCTCAGCGGAAATGGGCCTCATCTCGCCTGGAGGGGAGAACCTCCTGGATTTTCTCGAGTTGCGGCAGGTCTTCTCGAGTTACGACGGGGACCTCAGGGACCCGCTCTGGTGGCCTCAGGAAAGGCCAGTCCCCATGCGAGTGGCTAGGGGACCTCTCGGGTTTCCTCTCCTGTCCATGCCGGGGCCTCAGTCCTTGTGTGGAGTCGGGGCCGGAACCTGAGGATTCCTCTCCAGTGTTGCCATGGATCTTTGGGTGCTTCTGAGTCTCCCCAGGGGAGTCAGGCCACGTCTCGAGTGGGGGCATGCACGTGCGCTTTCCTCCCGAGCTGCAGCAGTAGTGTCACGCTTCCTGTCACGTGGATCAAGGGATCTGTGGCTTTCCCTCGAGGCTGTCCCTCGAGGCTTTCCCACGAGGCTTTCCCACAGGGCTGTGCCACGTGCCACCTTGGTGTGAGTCGATCCTCGGCGTGAAAGACGAGCCGGTGAAGGGAAAAGAGGTTCCTCTGCAATGGACTGAGACATCTGGGGGACTCTTGGAATGGTGGCACGACCCTGGAGTTCCTCTCGCCGTTCCTGTTGAGAGGGCCTCCTCTTGAGATGCGACGGGAACGCCGGGAACTCTTTCCCGACGAAGCAGGGAAAGGATCCCTCATCTCGAGCTACGAGGCGGACCCGGGGCTCCTCTGGATGTGGGCGTGACCCTCGTGATTCCTCTCCAGTGGAGACGGGTATGTCGGGAAACTTCTTGATTTGCACCAAGGGTGTGAAGGACCCTTTCGAAGTTCCAGAGGTGAGGTGTGATCAGCCTCGAGACGCCTCAGCGGAAATGGGCCTCATCTCGCCTGGAGGGGAGAACCTCCTGGATTTTCTCGAGTTGCGGCAGGTCTTCTCGAGTTACGACGGGGACCTCAGGGACCCGCTCTGGTGGCCTCAGGAAAGGCCAGTCCCCATGCGAGTGGCTAGGGGACCTCTCGGGTTTCCTCTCCCGTCCATGCCTGGGCCTCAGTCCTTGTGTGGAGTCGGGGCCGGAACCTGAGGATTCCTCTCCAGTGTTGCCATGGATCTTTGGGTGCTTCTGAGTCTCCCCAGGGGAGTCAGGCCTCGTCTCGAGTGGGGGCATGCACGTGCGCTTTCCTCCCGAGCTGCAGCAGTAGTGTCACGCTTCCTGTCACGTGGATCAAGGGATCTGTGGCTTTCCCTCGAGGCTGTCCCTCGAGGCTTTCCCACGAGGCTTTCCCACAGGGCTGTGCCACGTGCCACCTTGGTGTGAGTCGATCCTCGGCGTGAAAGACGAGCCGGTGAAGGGAAAAGAGGTTCCTCTGGAATGGACTGAGACATCTGGGGGACTCTTGGAATGGTGGCACGACCCTGGAGTTCCTCTCGCCGTTCCTGTTGAGAGGGCCTCCTCTTGAGATGCGACGGGAACGCCGGGAACTCTTTCCCGACGAAGCAGGGAAAGGATCCCTCATCTCGAGCTACGAGGCGGACCCGGGGCTCCTCTGGATGTGGGCGTGACCCTCGTGATTCCTCTCGAGTGGAGACGGGTATGTCGGGAAACTTCTTGATTTGCACCAAGGGTGTGAAGGACCCTTTCGAAGTTCCAGAGGTGAGGTGTGATCAGCCTCGAGACGCCTCAGCGGAAATGGGCCTCATCTCGCCTGGAGGGGAGAACCTCCTGGATTTTCTCGAGTTGCGGCAGGTCTTCTCGAGTTACGACGGGGACCTCAGGGACCCGCTCTGGTGGCCTCAGGAAAGGCCAGTCACCATGCGAGTGGCTAGGGGACCTCTCGGGTTTCCTCTCCCGTCCATGCCTGGGCCTCAGTCCTTGTGTGGAGTCGGGGCCGGAACCTGAGGATTCCTCTCCAGTGTTGCCATGGATCTTTGGGTGCTTCTGAGTCTCCCCAGGGGAGTCAGGCCTCGTCTCGAGTGGGGGCATGCACGTGCGCTTTCCTCCCGAGCTGCAGCAGTAGTGTCACGCTTCCTGTCACGTGGATCAAGGGATCTGTGGCTTTCCCTCGAGGCTGTCCCTCGAGGCTTTCCCACGAGGCTTTCCCACAGGGCTGTGCCACGTGCCACCTTGGTGTGAGTCGATCCTCGGCGTGAAAGACGAGCCGGTGAAGGGAAAAGAGGTTCCTCTGCAATGGACTGAGACATCTGGGGGACTCTTGGAATGGTGGCACGACCCTGGAGTTCCTCTCGCCGTTCCTGTTGAGAGGGCCTCCTCTTGAGATGCGACGGGAACGCCGGGAACTCTTTCCCGACGAAGCAGGGACTGGATCCCTCATCTCGAGCTACGAGGCGGACCCGGGGCTCCTCTGGATGTGGGCGGGACCCTCGTTATTCCTCTCGAGTGGAGACGGGTATGTCGGGAAACTTCTTGATTTGCACCAAGGGTGTGAAGGACCCTTTCGAAGTTCCAGAGGTGAGGTGTGATCAGCCTCGAGACGCCTCAGCGGAAATGGGCCTCATCTCGCCTGGAGGGGAGAACCTCCTGGATTTTCTCGAGTTGCGGCAGGTCTTCTCGAGTTACGACAGGGACCTCAGGGACCCGCTCTGGTGGCCTCAGGAAAGGCCAGTCCCCATGCGAGTTGCTAGGGGACCTCTCGGGATTCCTCTCCCGTCCATGCCGGGGCCTCAGACCTTGTGTGGAGTCGGGCCCGGAACCTGAGGATTCCTCTCCAGTGTTGCCAAGGATCTTGGGGTGCTTCAGAGTCTCCTCAGGGGAGTCAGACCTCGTCTCGAGTGGGGGCATGCACGTGTGCTTTCCTCCCGAGCTGCAGCAGTAGTGTCACGCTTCCTGTCACGTGGATCAAGGGATCTGTGGCTTTCCCTCGAGGCTGTCCCTCGAGGCTTTCCCACGAGGCTTTCCCACAGGGCTGTGCCACGTGCCACCTTGGTGTGAGTCGATCCTCGGAGTGAAAGACGAGCCGGTGAAGGGAAAAGAGCTTCCTCTGGAATGGACTGAGACATCTGGGGGACTCTTGGAATGGTGGCACGACCCTGGAGTTCCTCTCGCCGTTCCTGTTGAGAGGGCCTCCTCTTGAGATGCGACGGGAACGCCAGGAACTCTTTCCCGACGAAGCAGGGAAAGGATCCCTCATCTCGAGCTACGAGGCGGAATCAGGGCTCCTCTGGATGTGGGCGGGACCCTCGTGTTTCCTCTCGAGTGGAGACGGGTATGTCGCGGAACTTCTTCATTTGCACCAAGGGTGTGAAGGACCCTTTCGAAGTTCCAGAGGTGAGGTGTGATCAGCGTGGAGACACCTCAGCGAAAACGGGCCTCATCTCGCCTGGAGGGGAGAACCTCCTGGATTTTCTCGAGGTGGGGCAGGTCTTCTCGAGTTACCACGGGGACCCCAGGGACACGCTCTGGTGGCCTCAGGAAAGGCCAGTCCCCATGCCAGTTGCTAGGGGACCTCTCGGGATTCCTCTCCCGTCCATGCCGCGGCCTCAGTCCTTGTGTGGAGTCGGGGCCGGAACCTGAGGATTCCTCTCCAGTGTTGCCATGGATCTTGGGGTGCTTCTGAGTCTCCCCAGGGGAGTCAGGCCTCGTCTCGAGTGGGGGCATGCACGTGCGCTTTCCTCCCGAGCTGCAGAAGTAGTGTCACGCTTCCTGTCACGTGGATCAAGGGATCTGTGGCTTTCCCTCGAGGCTGTCCCTCGAGGCTTTCCCACGAGGCTTTCCCACAGGGCTGTGCCACGTGCCACCTTGGTGTGAGTCGATCCTCGGCGTGAAAGACGAGCCGGTGAAGGGAAAAGAGGTTCCTCTGGAATGGACTGAGACATCTGGGGGACTCTTGGAATGGTGGCACGACCCTGGAGTTCCTCTCGCCGTTCCTCTTGAGAGGGCCTCCTCTTGAGATGCGACGGGATCGCCGGGAACTCTCTCCCGACGAAGCAGGGAAAGGATCCCTCATCTCGAGCTACGAGGCGGAAACGGGGCTCCTCTGGATGTGGGCGGGACCCTCGTGATTCCTCTCGAGTGGAGACGGCTAGGTCGGGGAACTTCTTGATTTGCACCAAGGGTGTGAAGGAGCCTTTCAAAGTTCCAGAGGTGAGGTGTGATCAGCCTCGAGACGCCTCAGCGGAAATGGGCCTCATCTCGCCTGGAGGGGAGAACCTCCTGGATTTTCTCCAGTTGCGGCAGGTCTTCTCGAGTTACGACGGGTACCTCAGGGACCCACTCTGGTGGCCTCAGGAAAGGCCAGTCCCCATGCGAGTTGCTAGGGGACCTCTCGGGATTCCTCTCCCGTCCATGCCGGGGCCTCAGTCCTTGTGTGGAGTCGGGGCCGGAACCTGAGGATTCCTCTCCAGTGTTGCAATGGATCTTGGGGTGCTTCTGAGTCTCCCCAGGGGAGTCAGGCCTCGTCTCGAGTGGGGGCATGCACGTGTGCTTTCCTCCTGAGCTGCAGCAGTAGTGTCACGCTTCCTGTCACGTGGATCAAGGGATCTGCGGCTTTGCCTCGAGGCTTTCCGAAGAGGCTTTCCCACAGGGCTGTGCCACGTGCCACCTTGGTGTGAGTCATTCCTCGGCGTGAAAGACGAGCCGGTGAAGGGAAAAGAGGTTCCTCTGGAATGGACTGAGACATCTGGGGGACTCTTGGAATGGTGGCACGACCCTGGAGTTCCTCTCGCCGTTCCTGTTGAGAGGGCCTCCTCTTGAGAGGCGACGGGAACGCCGGGAACTCTTTCCCGAAGAAGCAGGGAAAGGATCCCTCATCTCGAGCTGCGAGGCGGAAGCGGGGCTCCTCTGGATATGGGCGGGACCCTCGTGATTCCTCTCGAGTGGAGACGGGTATGTCGGGGAACTTCTTGATTTGCATCAAGGGTGTGAAGGACCCATTCGAAGTTCCAGAGGTGAGGTGTGATCAGCCTCGAGACGCCTCAGCGGAAATGGGCCTCATCTCGCCTGGAGGGGAGAACCTCCTGGATTTTCTCGAGTGCGGCAGGTCTTCTCAAGTTACGACGGGGACCTCAGGGACCCGCTCTGGTGACCTCAGGAAAGGCCAGTCCCCATGCGAGTTGCTAGGGGACCTCTCGGGATTCCTCTCCCGTCCATGCCGGGGCCTCAGTCCTTGTGTGGAGTCGAGCCCGGAACCTGAGGATTCCTCTCCAGTGTTGCCATGGATCTTTGGGTGCTTCTGAGTCTCCCCAGGGGAGTCAGGCCTCGTCTCGAGTGGGGGCATGCAAGTGCACTTTCCTCCCGAGCTGCAGCAGTAGAGTCACGCTTCCTGTCACGTGGATCAAGGGATCTGCGGCTTTGCCTCGAGGCTTTCCGAAGAGGCTTTCCCCCAGGGCTGTGCCACGTGTCACCTTGGTGTGATTCATTCCTCGGTGTGAAAGACGAGCCGGTGAAGGGAAAAGAGGTTCCTCTGGAATGGACTGAGTCATCTGGGGGACTCTTGTAATGGTGGCACTACCCTGGAGTTCCTCTCGCCGTTCCTGTTGAGAGGGCCTCCTCTTGAAATGCGACGGGAACGCCGGGAAATCTTTCCCGACGAAGCAGGGAAAGGATCCCTCATCTCGAGCTACGAGGCGGAAACGGGGCTCCTCTGGATGTGGGCGGGACCATCGTGTTTCCTCTCGAGTGGAGACAGGTATGTCGGGGAACTTCTTGATTTGCACCAAGGGTGTGAAGGACCCTTTCGAAGTTCCAGAGGTGAGGTGTGATCAGCCTTGAGACGCCTCAGCGGAAATGGGCCTCATCTCGCCTGGAGGGGAGATCCTCCTGGATTACCTCGAGTTGCGGGAGGTCTTCTCGAGTTACCACGGGGACCCCAGGGACACGCTCTGGTGGCCTCAGGAAAGGCCAGTCCCCATGCCAGTTGCTAGGGGACCTCTCGGGATTCCTCTCCCGTCCATGCCGCGGCCTCAGTCCTTGTGTGGAGTCGGGGCCGGAACCTGAGGATTCCTCTCCAGTGTTGCCATGGATTTTGGGGTGCTTCTGAGTCTCCCCAGGGGAGTCAGGCCTCGTCTCGAGTGGGGGCATGCACGTGCGCTTTCCTCCCGAGCTGCAGCAGTAGTGTCACGCTTCCTGTCACGTGGATCAAGGGATCTGCGGCTTTGCCTCGAGGCTTTCCGAAGAGGCTTTCCCCCAGGGCTGTGCCACGTGTCACCTTGGTGTGAGTCATTCCTCGGTGTGAAAGACGAGCCGGTGAAGGGAAAAGAGGTTCCTCTGGAATGGACTGAGTCATCTGGGGGACTCTTGTAATGGTGGCACTACCCTGGAGTTCCTCTCGCCGTTCCTGTTGAGAGGGCCTCCTCTTGAGATGCGACGGGAACGCCGGGAAATCTTTCCCGACGAAGCAGGGAAAGGATCCCTCATCTCGAGCTACGAGGCGGAAACGGGGCTCCTCTGGATGTGGGCGGGACCATCGTGTTTCCTCTCGAGTGGAGACAGGTATGTCGGGGAACTTCTTGATTTGCACCAAGGGTGTGAAGAACCCTTTCGAAGTTCCAGAGGTGAGGTGTGATCAGCCTCGAGACGCCTCAGCGGAAATGGGCCCCATCTCGTCAGGAGGGGAGAACCTCCTGGATTTTCTCGAGTTGCGGCAGGTCTTCTCGAGTTACGACGGGGACCTCAGGGACCCGCTCTGGTGGCCTCAGGAAAGGCCAGTCGCCATGCGAGTTTCTAGGGGCCATCTCGGGATTCCTCTCCCGTCCATGCCGGGGCCTAAGACCTTGTGTGGAGTCGGGGCAAGAACCTGAGGATTCCTCTCCAGTGTTGCCATGGATCTTGGGGTGCTTCTGAGTCTCCCCAGGGGAGTCAGGCCTCGTCTCGAGTGGGGGCATGCACGTGCGCTTTCCTCCCGAGCTGCAGCAGTAGTGTCACGCTTCCTGTCACGTGGATCAAGGGATCTGTGGCTTTCCCTCGAGGCTTTCGATCGAAGCTTTTCCATGAGGCTTTCCCACAGGGCTGTGCCACGTGCCACCTTGGTGTGAGTCGCTCCTCAGTGTGAAGGACGAACCGGTGAAGGGAAAAGAGGTTCCTCTGGAATGGACTGAGACATGAGGTGGACTCTTGGAATGGTGGCACGACCCTGGAGTTCCTCTCGCCGATCCTGTTGAGAGGGCCTCCTCTTGAGATGCGACGGGAACGCCGGGCACTCTTTCCCGACGAAGCAGGGAAAGGATCCCTCATCTCGAGCTACGAGGCGGAATCGGGGCTCCTCTGGATGTGGGCGGGACCCTCGTGTTTCCTCTCGAGTGGAGACGGGTATGTCGCGGAACTTCTTCATTTGCACCAAGGGTGTGAAGGACCCTTTCGAAGTTCCAGAGGTGAGGTGTGATCAGCCTGGAGTCACCTCAGCGGAAATGGGCCTCATCTCGCCTGGAGGGGAGAACCTCCTGGATTTTCTCGAGGTGGGGCAGGTCTTCTCGAGTTACCACGGGGACCCCAGGGACACGCTCTGGTGGCCTCAGGAAAGGCCAGTCCCCATGCCAGTTGCTAGGGGACCTCTCGGGATTCCTCTCCCGTCCATGCCGCGGCCTCAGTCCTTGTGTGGAGTCGGGGCCGGAACCTGAGGATTCCTCTCCAGTGTTGCCATGGATTTTGGGGTGCTTCTGAGTCTCCCCAGGGGAGTCAGGCCTCGTCTCGAGTGGGGGCATGCACGTGCGCTTTCCTCCCGAACTGCAGCAGTAGTGTCACGCTTCCTGTCACGTGGATCAAGGGATCTGTGGCTTTCCCTCGAGGCTGTCCCTCGAGGCTTTCCCACGAGGCTTTCCCACAGGGCTGTGCCACGTGCCACCTTGGTGTGAGTCGATCCTCGGCATGAAAGACGAGCCGGTGAAGGGAAAAGAGGTTCCTCTGGAATGGACTGAGACATCTGGGGGACTCTTGGAATGGTGGCACGACCCTGGAGTTCCTCTCGCCGTTCCTCTTGAGAGGGCCTCCTCTTGAGAGGCGACGGGAACGCCGGGAACTCTTTCCCGACGAAGCAGGGAAAGGATCCCTCATCTCGAGCTACGAGGCGGAAACGGGGCTCCTCTGGATGTTGGCGGGACCCTCGTGATTCCTCTCGAGTGGAGACGGCTAGTTCGGGGAACTTCTTGATTTGCACCAAGGGTGTGAAGGACCCTTTCGAAGTTGCAGAGGTGAGGTGTGATCAGCCTCGAGACGCCTCAGCGGAAATGGGCCTCATCTCGCCTGGAGGGGAGAACCTCCTGGATTTTCTCGAGTTGCGGCAGGTCTTCTCGAGTTACGACGGGGACCTCAGGGACCCGCTCTGGTGGCCTCAGGAAAGGCCAGTCCCCATGCGAGTTGCTAGGGGACCTCTCGGGATTCCTCTCCCGTCCATGCCGGGGCCTCAGTCCTTGTGTGGAGTCGGGGCCGGAACCTGAGGATTCCTCTCCAGTGTTGCCATGGATCTTGGGGTGCTTCTGAGTCTCCCCAGGGGAGTCAGGCCTCGTCTCGAGTGGGGGCATGCACGTGCGCTTTCCTCCAGAGCTGCAGCAGTAGTGTCACGCTTCCTGTCACGTGGATCAAGGGATCTGCGGTTTTCCCTCGAGGCTTTCCCACGAGGCTTTCCCACAGGGCTGTGCCACGTGCCACCTTGGTGTGAGTCGATCCTCGGCGTGAAAAACGAGCCGATGAAGGGAAAAGAGGTTCCTCTGGAATGGACTGAGACATCTGGGGGACTCTTGGAATGGTGGCACGACCTTGGAGTTCCTCTCGCCGTTCCAGTTGAGAGGGCCTCCTCTTGAGATGCGACGGGAACGCCGGGAACTCTTTCCCGACGAAGCAGGTAAAGGATCCCTAATCTCGAGATACGAGGCGGAAACGGGGCTCCTCTGGATGTGGGCGGGACCCTCGTGTTTCCTCTCGAGTGGAGGCGGGTATGTCGGGGAACTTCTTGATTTGCACCAAGGGTGTGAAGAACCCTTTCGAAGTTCCAGAGGTGAGGTGTGATCAGCCTCGAGACGCCTCAGCGGAAATGGGCCCCATCTCGTCAGGAGGGGAGAAACTCCTGGATTTTCTCGAGTTGCGGCAGGTCTTCCTGAGTTACGACGGGGACCTCAGGGACCCGCTCTGTTGGCCTCAGGAAAGGCCAGTCGCCATGCGAGTTGCTAAGGGCCATCTCGCGATTGCTCTCCCGTCCATGCCGGGGCCTAAGACCTTGTGTGGAGTCGGAGCCGGTACCTGAGGATTCCTCTCCCGTGTTGCCATGGATCTTGGGGTGCTTCTGAGTCTCCCCAGGGGAATCAGGCCTCGTCTCGAGTGGGGGCATGCACGTGCGCTTTCCTCCCGAGTTGCAGCAGTAGTGTCACGCTTCCTGTCACGTGGATCAAGGGATCTGCGGTTTTCCCTCGAGGCTTTCCCACGAGGCTATCCCACAGGGCTGTGCCACGTGCCACCTTGGTGTGAGTCGATCCTCGGCGTGAAAGACGAGCCGGTGAAGGGAAAAGAGGTTCCTCTGGAATGGACTGAGACATGTGGTGGACTCTTGGAATGGTGGCACGACCCTGGAGTTCCTCTCGCCGTTCCTGTTGAGAGGGCCTCCTCTTAAGATGCGACGGGAACGCCGGGCACTCTTTCCCGACGAAGCAGGGAAAGGATCCCTCATCTCGAGCTACGAGGCGGAATCGGGGCTCCTCTGGATGTGGGCGGGACCCTCGTGTTTCCTCTCGAGTGGAGACGGGTATGTCGCGGAACTTCTTCATTTGCACCAAGGGTGTGAAGGACTCTTTCGAATTTCCAGAGGTGAGGTGTGATCAGCCTGGAGACACATCAGCGGAAATGGGCCTCATCTCGCCTGGAGGGGAGAACCTACTGGATTTTCTCGAGGTGGGGCAGGTCTTCTCGAGTTACCACGGGGACCCCAGGGACACGCTCTGGTGGCCTCAGGAAAGGCCAGTCCCCATGCCAGTTGCTAGGGGACCTCTCGGGATTCCTCTCCCGTCCATGCCGCGGCCTCAGTCCTTGTGTGGAGTCGGGGCCGGAACCTGAGGATTCCTCTCCAGTGTTGCCATGGATCTTGGGGTGCTTCTGAGTCTCCCCAGGGGAGTCAGGCCTCGTCTCGAGTGGGGGCATGCAAGTGCACTTTCCTCCCGAGCTGCAGCAGTAGAGTCACGCTTCCTGTCACGTGGATCAAGGGATCTGCGGCTTTGCCTCGAGGCTTTCCGAAGAGGCTTTCCCCCAGGGCTGTGCCACGTGTCACCTTGGTGTGAGTCATTCCTCGGTGTGAAAGACGAGCCGGTGAAGGGAAAAGAGGTTCCTCTGGAATGGACTGAGTCATCTGGGGGACTCTTGTAATGGTGGCACTACCCTGGAGTTCCTCTCGCCGTTCCTGTTGAGAGGGCCTCCTCTTGAGATGTGACGGGAACGCCGGGAAATCTTTCCCGACGAAGCAGGGAAAGGATCCCTCATCTCGAGCTACGAGGCGGAAACGGGGCTCCTCTGGATGTGGGCGGGACCATCGTGTTTCCTCTCGAGTGGAGACAGGTATGTCAGGGAACTTCTTGATTTGCACCAAGGGTGTGAAGGACGCTTTCGAAGTTCCAGAGGTGAGGTGTGATCAGCCTTGAGACGCCTCAGCGGAAATGGGCCTCATCTCGCCTGGAGGGGAGATCCTCCTGGATTACCTCGAGTTGCGGCAGGTCTTCTCGTGTTACGACGGGGACCTCAGGGACCCGCTCTGGTGGCCTCAGGAAAGGCCAGTCGCCATGCGAGTTGCTAAGGGCCATCTCGCGATTGCTCTCCCGTCCATGCCGGGGCCTAAGACCTTGTGTGGAGTCGGAGCCGGTACCTGAGGATTCCTCTCCCGTGTTGCCATGGATCTTGGGGTGCTTCTGAGTCTCCCCAGGGGAATCAGGCCTCGTCTCGAGTGGGGGCATGCACGTGCGCTTTCCTCCCGAGCTGCAGCAGTAGTGTCACGCTTCCTGTCACGTGGATCAAGGGATCTGCGGTTTTCCCTCGAGGCTTTCCCACGAGGCTATCCCACAGGGCTGTGCCACGTGCCACCTTGGTTTGAGTCGATCCTCGGCGTGAAAGACGAGCCGGTGAAGGGAAAAGAGGTTCCTCTGGAATGGACTGAGACATCTGGGGGACTCTTGGAATGGTGGCACGACCTTGGAGTTCCTCTCGCCGTTCCTGTTGAGAGGGCCTCCTCTTGAGATGCGACGGGAACGCCGGGAACTCTTTCCCGACGAAGCAGGTATAGGATCCATAATCTTGAGCTACGAGGCTGAAACGGGGCTCCTCTGGATGTGGGCGGGACCCTCGTGTTTCCTCTCGAGTGGAGGCAGGTATGTCGGGGAACTTCTTGATTTGCACCAAGGGTGTGAAGATCCCTTTCTAAGTTCCAGAGGTGAGGTGTGATCAGCCTCGAGACGCCTCAGCGGAAATGGGCCCCATCTCGTCAGGAGGGGAGAACCTCCTGGATTTTCTCGAGTTGCGGCAGGTCTTCTCGAGTTACGACGGGGACCTCAGGGACCCGCTCTGGTGGCCTCAGGAAAGGCCAGTCGCCATGCGAGTTGCTAGGGGCCATCTCGGGATTCCTCTCCCGTCCATGCCGGGGCCTAAGACCTTGTGTGGAGTCGGGGCAAGAACCTGAGGATTCCTCTCCAGTGTTGCCATGGATCTTGGGGTGCTTCTGAGTCTCCCCAGGGGAGTCAGGCCTCGTCTCGAGTGGGGGCATGCACGTGCGCTTTCCTCCCGAGCTGCAGCAGTAGTGTCACGCTTCCTGTCACATGGATCAAGGGATCTGTGGCTTTCCCTCGAGGCTTTCGATCGAAGCTTTTCCATGAGGCTTTCCCACAGGGCTGTGCCACGTGCCACCTTGGTGTGAGTCGATCCTCAGTGTGAAGGACGAACCGGTGAAGGGAAAAGAGGTTCCTCTGGAATGGACTGAGACATGTGGTGGACTCTTGGAATGGTGGCACGACCCTGGAGTTCCTCTCGCCGATCCTGTTGAGAGGGCCTCCTCTTGAGATGCGACGGGAACGCCGGGCACTCTTTCCCGACGAAGCAGGGAAAGGATCCCTCATCTCGAGCTACGAGGCGGAATCGGGGCTCCTCTGGATGTGGGCGGGACCCTCGTGTTTCCTCTCGAGTGGAGACGGGTATGTCGCGGAACTTCTTCATTTGCACCAAGGGTGTGAAGGACCCTTTCGAAGTTCCAGAGGTGAGGTGTGATCAGCCTGGAGTCACCTCAGCGGAAATGGGCCACATCTCGCCTGGAGGGGAGAACCTCCTGGATTTTCTCGAGGTGGGGCAGGTCTTCTCGAGTTACCACGGGGACCCCAGGGACACGCTCTGCTGGCCTCAGGAAAGGCCAGTCCCCATGCGAGTTGCTAGGGGACCTCTCGGGATTCCTCTCCCGTCCATGCCGCGGCCTCAGTCCTTGTGTGGAGTCGGGGCCGGAACCTGAGGATTCCTCTCCAGTGTTGCCATGGATCTTGGGGTGCTTCTGAGTCTCCCCAGGGGAGTCAGGCCTCGTCTCGAGTGGGGGCATGCACGTGCGCTTTCCTCCAGAGCTGCAGTGTCACGCTTCCTGTCACGTGGATCAAGGGATCTGCGGTTTTCCCTCGAGGCTTTCCCACGAGGCTTTCCCACAGGGCTGTGCCACGTGCCACCTTGGTGTGAGTCGATCCTCGGCGTGAAAGACGAGCCGATGAAGGGAAAAGAGGTTCCTCTGGAATGGACTGAGACATCTGGGGGACTCTTGGAATGGTGGCACGACCTTGGAGTTCCTCTCGCCGTTCCAGTTGAGAGGGCCTCCTCTTGAGATCCGACGGGAACGCCGGGAACTCTTTCCCGACGAAGCAGGTAAAGGATCCCTAATCTCGAGCTACGAGGCGGAAACGGGGCTCCTCTGGATGTGGGCGGGACCCTCGTGTTTCCTCTCGAGTGGAGGCGGGTATGTCGGGGAACTTCTTGATTTGCACCAAGGGTGTGAAGAACCCTTTCGAAGTTCCAGAGGTGAGGTGTGATCAGCCTCGAGACGCCTCAGCGGAAATGGGCCCCATCTCGTCAGGAGGGGAGAAACTCCTGGATTTTCTCGAGTTGCGGCAGGTCTTCTCGAGTTACGACGGGGACCTCAGGGACCCGATCTGTTGGCCTCAGGAAAGGCCAGTCGCCATGCGAGTTGCAAGGGGCCATCTCGGGATTCCTCTCCCGTCCATGCCGGGGCCTAAGACCTTGTGTGGAGTCGGGGCCAGAACCTGAGGATTCCTCTCCATTGTTGCCATGGATCTTGGGGTGCTTCTGAGTCTCCCCAGGGGAGTCAGGCCTCGTCTCGAGTGGGGGCATGAACGTGTGCTTTCCTCCCGAGCTGCAGCAGTAGTGTCACGCTTCCTGTCACGTGGATCAAGGGATCTGTGGCTTTCCCTCGAGGCTTTCGATCGAAGCTTTTCCACGAGGCTTTCCCACAGGGCTGTGCCACGTGCCACCTTGGTGTGAGTCGATCCTCGGCGTGAAGGACGAACCGGTGAAGGGAAAAGAGGTTCCTCTGGAATGGACTGAGACATGTGGTGGACTCTTGGAATGGTGGCACGACCCTGGAGTTCCTCTCGCCGTTCCTGTTGAGAGGGCCTCCTCTTAAGATGCGACGGGAACGCCGGGCACTCTTTCCCGACGAAGCACGGAAAGGATCCCTCATCTCGAGCTACGAGGCGGAATCGGGGCTCCTCTGGATGTGGGCGGGACCCTCGTGTTTCCTCTCGAGTGGAGACGGGTATGTCGCGGAACTTCTTCATTTGCACCAAGGGTGTGAAGGACTCTTTCGAATTTCCAGAGGTGAGGTGTGATCAGCCTGGAGACACCTCAGCGGAAATGGGCCTCATCTCGCCTGGAGGGGAGAACCTCCTGGATTTTCTCGAGGTAGGGCAGGTCTTCTCGAGTTACCACGGGGACCCCAGGGACACGCTCTGGTGGCCTCAGGAAAGGCCAGTTCCCATGCCAGTTGCTAGGGGACCTCTCGGGATTCCTCTCCCGTCCATGCCGCGGCCTCAGTCCTTGTGTGGAGTCGGGGCCGGAACCTGAGGATTCCTCTCCAGTGTTGCCATGGATCTTGGGGTGCTTCTGAGTCTCCCCAGGGGAGTCAGGCCTCGTCTCGAGTGGGGGCATGCACGTGCGCTTTCCTCCCGAGCTGCAGCAGTAGTGTCACGCTTCCTGTCACGTGGATCAAGGGATCTGTGGCTTTCCCTCGAGTCTGTCCCTCGAGGCTTTCCCACGAGGCTTTCCCACAGGGCTGTGCCACGTGCCACCTTGGTGTGAGTCGATCCTCGGCGTGAAAGACGAGCCGGTGAAGGGAAAAGAGTTTCCTCTGGAATGGACTGAGACATCTGGGGGACTCTTGGAATGGTGGCACGACCCTGGAGTTCCTCTCGCCGTTCCTGTTGAGAGGGCCTCCTCTTGAGATGCGACGGGAACGCCGGGAACTCTTTCCCGACGAAGCAGGGAAAGGATCCCTCATCTCGAGCTACGAGGCGGAAACGGGGCTCCTCTGGATGTGGGCGGGACCCTCGTGATTCCTCTCGAGTGGAGACGGCTAGGTCGGGGAACTTCTTGATTTGCACCAAGGGTGTGAAGGAGCCTTTCAAAGTTCCAGAGGTGAGGTGTGATCAGCCCCGAGACGCCTCAGCGGAAATGGGCCTCATCTCGCCTGGAGGGGAGAACCTCCTGGATTTTCTCCAGTTGCGGCAGGTCTTCTCGAGTTACGACGGGGACCTCAGGGACCCGCTCTGGTGGCCTCAGGAAAGGCCAGTCCCCATGCGAGTTGCTAGGGGACCTCTCGGGATTCCTCTCCCGTCCATGCCGGGGCCTCAGTCCTTGTGTGGAGTCGGGGCCGGAACCTGAGGATTCCTCTCCAGTGTTGCCATGGATCTTGGGGTGCTTCTGAGTCTCCCCAGGGGAGTCAGGCCTCGTCTCGAGTGGGGGCATGCACGTGCGCTTTCCTCCTGAGCTGCAGCAGTAGTGTCACGCTTCCTGTCACGTGGATCAAGGGATCTGCGGCTTTGCCTCGAGGCTTTCCGAAGAGGCTTTCCCCCAGGGCTGTGCCACGTGCCACCTTGGTGTGAGTCATTCCTCGGCGTGAAAGACGAGCCGGTGAAGGGAAAAGAGGTTCCTCTGGAATGGACTGAGACATCTGGGGGACTCTTGGAATGGTGGCACGACCCTGGAGTTCCTCTCGCCGTTCCTGTGGAGAGGGCCTCCTCTTGAGAGGCGACGGGAACGCCGGGAACTCTTTCCCGAAGAAGCAGGGAAAGGATCCCTCATCTCGAGCTACGAGGCGGAAGCGGGGCTCCTCTGGATATGGGCGGGACCCACGTGATTCCTCTCGAGTGGAGACGGGTATGTCGGGGAACTTCTTGATTTGCATCAAGGGTGTGAAGGACCCTTTCGAAGTTCCAGAGGTGAGGTGTGATCAGCCTCGAGACGCCTCAGCGGAAATGGGCCTCATCTCGCCTGGAGGGGAGAACCTCCTGGATTTTATCGAGTGCGGCAGGTCTTCTCGAGTTACGACGGGGACCTCAGGGACCCGCTCTGGTGACCTCAGGAAAGGCCAGTCCCCATGCGAGTTGCTAGGGGACCTCTCGGGATTCCTCTCCCGTCCATGCCGCGGCCTCAGTCCTTGTGTGGAGTCGAGCCCGGAACCTGAGGATTCCTCTCCAGTGTTGCCATGGATCTTGGGGTGCTTCTGAGTCTCCCCAGGGGAGTCAGGCCTCGTCTCGAGTGGGGGCATGCAAGTGCACTTTCCTCCCGAGCTGCAGCAGTAGAGTCACGCTTCCTGTCACGTGGATCAAGGGATCTGTGGCTTTGCCTCGAGGCTTTCCGAAGAGGCTTTCCCCCAGGGCTGTGCCACGTGTCACCTTGGTGTGAGTCATTCCTCGGCGTGAAAGACGAGCCGGTGAAGGGAAAAGAGGTTCCTCTGGAATGGACTGAGACATCTGGGGGACTCTTGTAATGGTGGCACTACTCTGGAGTTCCTCTCGCCGTTCCTGTTGAGAGGGCCTCCTCTTAAGAGGCGACGGTAACGCCGGGAAATCTTTCCCGACGAAGCAGGGAAAGGATCCCTCATCTCGAGCTACCAGGCGGAAACGGGGCTCCTCTGGTTGTGGGCGGGACCATCGTGTTTCCTCTCGAGTGGAGGCGGGTATGTCGGGGAACTTCTTGATTTGCACCAAGGGTGTGAAGAACCCTTTCGAAGTTCCAGAGGTGAGGTGTGATCAGCCTCGAGACGCCTCAGCGGAAATGGGCCCCATCTCGTCAGGAGGGGAGAAACTCCTGGATTTTCTCGAGTTGCGGCAGGTCTTCTCGAGTTACGACGGGGACCTCAGGGACCCGCTCTGGTGGCCTCAGGAAAGGCCAGTCGCAATGCGAGTTGCAAGGGGCCATCTCGGGATTCCTCTCCCGTCCATGCCGGGGCCTAAGACCTTGTGTGGAGTCGGGGTCAGAACCTGAGGATTCCTCTCCATTGTTGCCATGGATCTTGGGGTGCTTCTGAGTCTCCCCAGGGGAGTCAGGCCTCGTCTCGAGTGGGGGCATGCACGTGCGCTTTCCTCCAGAGCTGCAGCAGTAGTGTCACGCTTCCTGTCACGTGGATCAAGGGATCTGCGGCTTTGCCTCGAGGCTTTCCGAAGAGGCTTTCCCCCAGGGCTGTGCCACCGTGGTGTGAGTCATTCCTCGGCGTGAAAGACGAGCCGGTGAAGGGAAAAGAGGTTCCTCTGGAATGGACTGAGACATCTGGGGGACTCTTGGAATGGTGGCACGACCCTGGAGTTCCTCTCGCCGTTCCTGTTGAGAGGGCCTCCTCTTGAGAGGCGACGGTAACGCCGGGAACTCTTTCCCGAAGAAGCAGGGAAAGGATCCCTCATCTCGAGCTACGAGGCGGAAGCGGGGCTCCTCTGGATATGGGCGGGACCCTCGTGATTCCTCTCGAGTGGAGACGGGTATGTCGGGGAACTTCTTGATTTGCATCAAGGGTGTGAAGGACCCTTTCGAAGTTCCAGAGGTGAGGTGTGATCAGCCTCGAGACGCCTCAGCGGAAATGGGCCCCATCTCGTCAGGAGGGGAGAAACTCCTGGATTTTCTCGAGTTGCGGCAGGTCTTCTCGAGTTACGACGGGGACCTCAGGGACCCGCTCTGGTGGCCTCAGGAAAGGCCAGTCGCCATGCGAGTTGCAAGGGGCCATCTCGGGATTCCTCTCCCGTCCATGCCGGGGCCTAAGACCTTGTGTGGAGTCGGGGCCAGAACCTGAGGATTCCTCTCCATTGTTGCCATGGATCTTGCGGTGCTTCTGAGTCTCCCCAGGGGAGTCAGGCCTCGTCTCCAGTGGGGGCATGCACGTGTGCTTTCCTCCCGAGCTGCAGCAGTAGTGTCACGCTTCCTGTCACGTGGATCAAGGGATCTGTGGCTTTCCCTCGAGGCTTTCGATCGAAGCTTTTCCACGAGGCTTTCCCACAGGGCTGTGCCACGTGCCACCTTGGTGTGAGTCGATCCTCGGCGTGAAGGACGAACCGGTGAAGGGAAAAGAGGTTCCTCTGGAATGGACTGAGACATGTGGTGGACTCTTGGAATGGTGGCACGACCCTGGAGTTCCTCTCGCCGTTCCTGTTGAGAGGGCCTCCTCTTAAGATGCGACGGGAACGCCGGGCACTCTTTCCCGACGAAGCAGGGAAAGGATCCCTCATCTCGAGCTACGAGGCGGAATCGGGGCTCCTCTGGATGTGGGCGGGACCCTCGTGTTTCCTCTCGAGTGGAGACGGGTATGTCGCGGAACTTCTTCATTTGCACCAAGGGTGTGAAGGACCCTTTCGAATTTCCAGAGGTGAGGTGTGATCAGCCTGGAGACACCTCAGCGGAAATGGGCCTCATCTCGCCTGGAGGGGAGAACCTCCTGGATTTTCTCGAGGTGGGGCAGGTCTTCTCGAGTTACCACGGGGACCCCAGGGACACTCTCTGGTGGCCTCAGGAAAGGCCAGTCCCCATGCCAGTTGCTAGGGGACCTCTCGGGATTCCTCTCCCGTCCATGCCGGCGCCTCAGTCCTTGTGTGGAGTCGGGGCCGGAACGTGAGGATTCCTCTCCAGTGTTGCCATGGATCTTGGGGTGCTTCTGAGTCTCCCCAGGGTAGTCAGGCCTCGTCTCGAGTGGGGGCATGCAAGTGCACTTTCCTCCCGAGCTGCAGCAGTAGAGTCACGCTTCCTGTCACGTGGATCAAGGGATCTGCGGCTTTGCCTCGAGGCTTTCCGAAGAGGCTTTCCCCCAGGGCTGTGCCACGTGTCACCTTGGTGTGAGTCATTCCTCGGCGTGAAAGACGAGCCGGTGAAGGGAAAAGAGGTTCCTCTGGAATGGACTGAGACATCTGGGGGACTCTTGGAATGGTGGCACGACCCTGGAGTTCCTCTCGCCGTTCCTGTTGAGAGGGCCTCCTCTTGAGAGGCGACGGTAACGCCGGGAAATCTTTCCCGACGAAGCAGGGAAAGGATCCCTCATCTCGAGCTACGAGGCGGAAACGGGGCTCCTCTGGATGTGGGCGGGACCATCGTGTTTCCTCTCGAGTGGAGACAGGTATGTCGGGGAAATTCTTGATTTGCACCAAGGGTGTGAAGGACCCTTTCGAAGTTCCAGAGGTGAGGTGTGATCAGCCTCGAGACGCCTCAGCGGAAATGGGCCTCATCTCGCCTGGAGGGCAGAACCTCCTGGATTTTCTCGAGTTGCGGCAGGTCTTCTCGAGTTACGACGGGGACCTCAGGGACCCGCTCTGGTGGCCTCAGGAAAGGCCAGTCCCCATGCCAGTTGCTAGGGGACCTCTCGGTATTCCTCTCCCGTCCATGCCGGGGACTCAGTCCATGTGTGGAGTCGGGGCCGGAACCTGAGGATTCCTCTCCAGTGTTGCCATGGATCTTGGGGTGCTTCTGAGTCTCCACAGGGGAATCAGGCCTCGTCTCGAGTGGGGGCATGCACGTGCGCTTTCCTCCAGAGCTGCAGCAGTAGTGTCACGCTTCCTGTCACGTGGATCAAGGGATCTGCGGTTTTCCCTCGAGGCTTTCCCACGAGGCTTTCCCACAGGGCTGTGCCACGTGCCACCTTGGTGTGAGTCGATCCTCGGCGTGAAAGACGAGCCGATGAAGGGAAAAGAGGTTCCTCTGGAATGGACTGAGATATCTGGGGGACTCTTGGAATGGTGGCACGACCTTGGAGTTCCTCTCGCCGTTCCTTTTGAGAGGGCCTCCTCTTGAGATGCGACGGGAACGCCGGGAACTCTTTCCCGACGAAGCAGGTAAAGGATCCCTAAACACGAGCTACGAGGCGGAAACGGGGCTCCTCTGGATGTGGGCGGGACCCTCGTGTTTCCTCTCGAGTGGAGGCGGGTATGTCGGGGAACTTCTTGATTTGCACCAAGGGTGTGAAGAACCCTTTCGAAGTTCCAGAGGTGAGGTGTGATCAGCCTCGAGACGCCTCAGCGGAAATGGGCCCCATCTCGTCAGGAGGGGAGAATCTCCTGGGTTTTCTCGAGTTGCGGCAGGTCTTCTCGAGTTACGACGGGGACCTCAGGGACCCGCTCTGGTGGCCTCAGGAAAGGCCAGTCGCCATGCGAGTTGCAAGGGGCCATCTCGGGATTCCTCTCCCGTCCATGCCGGGGCCTAAGACCTTGTGTGGAGTCGGGGCCAGAACCTGAGGATTCCTCTCCAGTGTTGCCATGGATCTTGGGGTGCTTCTGAGTCTCCCCAGGGGAGTCAGGCCTCGTCTCGAGTGGGGGCATGCACGTGCGCTTTCCTCCCGAGCTGCAGCAGTAGTGTCACGCTTCCTGCCACGTGGATCAAGGGATGTGTGGCTTTCCCTCGAGGCTTTCGATCGAAGCTTTTCCACGAGGCTTTCCCACAGGGCTGTGCCACGTGCCACCTTGGTGTGAGTCGATCCTCGGCATGAAGGACGAACTGGTGAAGGGAAAAGAGGTTCCTCTGGAATGGACTGAGACATGTGGTGGACTCTTGGAATGGTGGCACGACCCTGGAGTTCCTCTCGCCATTCCTGTTGAGAGGGCCTCCTCTTGAGATGCGACGGGAACGCCGGGCACTCTTTCCCGACGAAGCAGGGAAAGGATCCCTCATCTCGAGCTACGAGGCGGAATCGGGGCTCCTCTGGATGTGGGCGGGACCCTCGTGTTTCCTCTCGAGTGGAGACGGGTATGTCGCGGAACTTCTTCATTTGCACCAAGGGTGTGAAGGACCCTTTCGAATTTCCAGAGGTGAGGTGTGATCAGCCTGGAGACACCTCAGCGGAAATGGGCCTCATCTCGCCTGGAGGGGAGAACCTCCTGGATTTTCTCGAGGTGGGGCAGGTCTTCTCCAGTTACCACGGGGACCCCAGGTACACGCTCTGGTGGCCTCAGGAAAGGCCAGTCCCCATGCCAGTTGCTAGGGGACCTCTCGGGATTCCTCTCCCGTCCATGCCGCGGCCTCAGTCCTTGTGTGGAGTCGGGGCCGGAACCTGAGGATTCCTCTCCAGTGTTGCCATGGATCTTGGGGTGCTTCTGAGTCTCCCCAGGGGAGTCAGGCCTCGTCTCGATTCGGGGCATGCACGTGCGCTTTCCTCCCGAGCTGCAGCAGTAGTGTCACGCTTCCTGTCACGTGGATCAAGGGATCTGTGGCTTTCCCTCGAGGCTGTCCCTCGAGGCTTTCCCACGAGGCTTTCCCACAGGGCTGTGCCACGTGCCACCTTGGTGTGAGTCATTCCTCGGCGTGAAAGACGAGCCGGTGAAGGGAAAAGAGGTTCCTCTGGAATGGACTGAGACATCTGGGGGACTCTTGGAATGGTGGCACGACCCTGGAGTTCCTCTCGCCGTTCCTGTTGAGAGGGCCTCCTCTTGAGATGCGACGGGAACGCCGGGAACTCTTTCCCGACGAAGCAGGGAAAGGATCCCTCATCTCGAGCTACGAGGCGGAAACGGGGCTCCTCTGGATATGGGCGGGACCCTCGTGATTCCTCTCGAGTGGAGACGGGTATGTTGGGGAACTTCTTGATTTGCATCAAGGGTGTGAAGGACCCTTTCGAAGTTCCAGAGGTGAGGTGTGTTCAGCCTGGAGACGACTCAGCGGAAATGGGCCTCATCTCGCCTGGAGGGGAGAACCTCCTGGATTTTATCGAGTGCGGCAGGTCTTCTCGAGTTACCACGGGGACCTCAGGGACCCGCTCTGGTGGCCTCAGGAAAGGCCAGCTCCCATGCGAGTTGCTAGGGGACCTCTCGGGATTCCTCTCCCGTCCATGCCGGGGCCTCAGTCCTTGTGTGGAGTCGGGGCCGGAACGTGAGGATTCCTCTCCAGTGTTGCCATGGATCTTGGGGTGCTTCTGAGTCTCCCCAGGGTAGTCAGGAATCGTCTCGAGTGGGGGCATGCAAGTGCACTTTCCTCCCGAGCTGCAGCAGTAGAGTCACGCTTCCTGTCACGTGGATCAAGGGATCTGCGGCTTTGCCTCGAGGCTTTCCGAAGAGGCTTTCCCCCAGGGCTGTGCCACGTGTCACCTTGGTGTGAGTCATTCCTCGGCGTGAAAGACGAGCCGGTGAAGGGAAAAGAGGTTCCTCTGGAATGGACTGAGACATCTGGGGCACTCTTGTAATGGTGGCACTACCCTGGAGTTCCTCTCGCCGTTCCTGTTGAGAGGGCCTCCTCTTGAGAGGCGACGGTAACGCCGGGAAATCTTTCCCGACGAAGCAGGGAAAGGATCCTTCATCTCGAGCTACGAGGCGGAAACGGGGCTCCTCTGGATGTGGGCGGGACCATCGTGTTTCCTCTCGAGTGGAGACAGGTATGTCGGGGAAATTCTTGATTTGCACCAAGGGTGTGAAGGACCCTTTCGAAGTTCCAGAGGTGAGGTGTGATCAGCCTCGAGACGCCTCAGCGGAAATGGGCCTCATCTCGCCTGGAGGGGAGAACCTCCTGGATTTTCTCGAGTTGCGGCAGGTCTTCTCGAGTTACGACGGGGACCTCAGGGACCCGCTCTGGTGGCCTCAGGAAAGGCCAGTCCCCATGCGAGTTGCTAGGGGACCTCTCGGGATTCCTCTCCCGTCCATGCCGGGGACTCAGTCCTTGTGTGGAGTCGGGGCCGGAACCTGAGGATTCCTCTCCAGTGTTGCCATGGATCTTGGGGTGCTTCTGAGTCTCCACAGGGGAATCAGGCCTCGTCTCGAGTGGGGGCATGCACGTGCGCTTTCCTCCAGAGCTGCAGCAATAGTGTCACGCTTCCTGTCACGTGGATCAAGGGATCTGCGGTTTTCCCTCGAGGCTTTCCCACGAGGCTTTCCCACAGGGCTGTGCCACGTGCCACCTTGGTGTGAGTCGATCCTCGGCGTGAAAGACGAGCCGATGAAGGGAAAAGAGGTTCCTCTGGAATGGACTGAGACATCTGTTGGACTCTTGGAATGGTGGCACGACCTTGGAGTTCCTCTCGCCGTTCCTGTTGAGAGGGCCTCCTCTTGAGATGCGACGGGAACGCCGGGAACTCTTTCCCGACGAAGCAGGTAAAGGATCCCTAATCACGAGCTACGAGGCGGAAACGGGGCTCCTCTGGATGTGGGCGGGACCCTCGTGTTTCCTCTCGAGTGGAGGCGGGTATGTCGGGGAACTTCTTGATTTGCACCAAGGGTGTGAAGAACCCTTTCGAAGTTCCAGAGGTGAGGTGTGATCAGCCTCGAGACGCCTCAGCGGAAATGGGCCCCATCTCGTCAGGAGGGGAGAATCTCCTGGGTTTTCTCGAGTTGCGGCAGGTCTTCTCGAGTTACGACGGGGACCTCAGGGACCCGCTCTGGTGGCCTCAGGAAAGGCCAGTCGCCATGCGAGTTGCAAGGGGCCATCTCGGGATTCCTCTCCCGTCCACGCCGGGGCCTAAGACCTTGTGTGGAGTCGGGGCCAGAACCTGAGGATTCCTCTCCAGTGTTGCCATGGATCTTGGGGTGCTTCTGAGTCTCCCCAGGGGAGTCAGGCCTCGTCTCGAGTGGGGGCATGCACGTGCGCTTTCCTCCCGAGCTGCAGCAGTAGTGTCACGCTTCCTGCCACGTGGATCAAGGGATGTGTGGCTTTCCCTCGAGGCTTTCGATCGAAGCTTTTCCACGAGGCTTTCCCACAGGGCTGTGCCACGTGCCACCTTGGTGTGAGTCGATCCTCGGCATGAAGGACGAACCGGTGAAGGGAAAAGAGGTTCCTCTGGAATGGACTGAGACATGTGGTGGACTCTTGGAATGGTGGCACGACCCTGGAGTTCCTCTCGCCATTCCTGTTGAGAGGGCCTCCTCTTGAGATGCGACGGGAACGCCGGGCACTCTTTCCCGACGAAGCAGGGAAAGGATCCCTCATCTCGAGCTACGAGGCGGAATCGGGGCTCCTCTGGATGTGGGCGGGACCCTCGTGTTTCCTCTCGAGTGGAGACGGGTATGTCGCGGAACTTCTTCATTTGCACCAAGGGTGTGAAGGACCCTTTCGAATTTCCAGAGGTGAGGTGTGATCAGCCTGGAGACACCTCAGCGGAAATGGGCCTCATCTCGCCTGGAGGGGAGAACCTCCTGGATTTTCTCGAGGTGGGGCAGGTCTTCTCCAGTTACCACGGGGACCCCAGGTACACGCTCTGGTGGCCTCAGGAAAGGCCAGTCCCCATGCCAGTTGCTAGGGGACCTCTCGGGATTCCTCTCCCGTCCATGCCGCGGCCTCAGTCCTTGTGTGGAGTCGGGGCCGGAACCTGAGGATTCCTCTCCAGTGTTGCCATGGATCTTGGGGTGCTTCTGAGTCTCCCCAGGGGAGTCAGGCCTCGTCTCGATTCGGGGCATGCACGTGCGCTTTCCTCCCGAGCTGCAGCAGTAGTGTCACGCTTCCTGTCACGTGGATCAAGGGATCTGTGGCTTTCCCTCGAGGCTGTCCCTCGAGGCTTTCCCACGAGGCTTTCCCACAGGGCTGTGCCACGTGCCACCTTGGTGTGAGTCATTCCTCGGCGTGAAAGACGAGCCGGTGAAGGGAAAAGAGGTTCCTCTGGAATGGACTGAGACATCTGGGGGACTCTTGGAATGGTGGCACGACCCTGGAGTTCCTCTCGCCGTTCCTGTTGAGAGGGCCTCCTCTTGAGATGCGACGGGAACGCCGGGAACTCTTTCCCGACGAAGCAGGGAAAGGATCCCTCATCTCGAGCTACGAGGCGGAAACGGGGCTCCTCTGGATATGGGCGGGACCCTCGTGATTCCTCTCGAGTGGAGACGGGTATGTTGGGGAACTTCTTGATTTGCATCAAGGGTGTGAAGGACCCTTTCGAAGTTCCAGAGGTGAGGTGTGTTCAGCCTGGAGACGACTCAGCGGAAATGGGCCTCATCTCGCCTGGAGGGGAGAACCTCCTGGATTTTATCGAGTGCGGCAGGTCTTCTCGAGTTACCACGGGGACCTCAGGGACCCGCTCTGGTGGCCTCAGGAAAGGCCAGCTCCCATGCGAGTTGCTAGGGGACCTCTCGGGATTCCTCTCCCGTCCATGCCGGGGCCTCAGTCCTTGTGTGGAGTCGGGGCCGGAACGTGAGGATTCCTCTCCAGTGTTGCCATGGATCTTGGGGTGCTTCTGAGTCTCCCCAGGGTAGTCAGGCCTCGTCTCGAGTGGGGGCATGCAAGTGCACTTTCCTCCCGAGCTGCAGCAGTAGAGTCACGCTTCCTGTCACGTGGATCAAGGGATCTGCGGCTTTGCCTCGAGGCTTTCCGAAGAGGCTTTCCCCCAGGGCTGTGCCACGTGTCACCTTGGTGTGAGTCATTCCTCGGCGTGAAAGACGAGCCGGTGAAGGGAAAAGAGGTTCCTCTGGAATGGACTGAGACATCTGGGGCACTCTTGTAATGGTGGCACTACCCTGGAGTTCCTCTCGCCGTTCCTGTTGAGAGGGCCTCCTCTTGAGAGGCGACGGTAACGCCGGGAAATCTTTCCCGACGAAGCAGGGAAAGGATCCCTCATCTCGAGCTACGAGGCGGAAACGGGGCTCCTCTGGATGTGGGCGGGACCATCGTGTTTCCTCTCGAGTGGAGACAGGTATGTCGGGGAAATTCTTGATTTGCACCAAGGGTGTGAAGGACCCTTTCGAAGTTCCAGAGGTGAGGTGTGATCAGCCTCGAGACGCCTCAGCGGAAATGGGCCTCATCTCGCCTGGAGGGGAGAACCTCCTGGATTTTCTCGAGTTGCGGCAGGTCTTCTCGAGTTACGACGGGGACCTCAGGGACCCGCTCTGGTGGCCTCAGGAAAGGCCAGTCCCCATGCGAGTTGCTAGGGGACCTCTCGGGATTCCTCTCCCGTCCATGCCGGGGACTCAGTCCTTGTGTGGAGTCGGGGCCGGAACCTGAGGATTCCTCTCCAGTGTTGCCATGGATCTTGGGGTGCTTCTGAGTCTCCACAGGGGAATCAGGCCTCGTCTCGAGTGGGGGCATGCACGTGCGCTTTCCTCCAGAGCTGCAGAAGTAGTGTCACGCTTCCTGTCACGTGGATCAAGGGATCTGCGGTTTTCCCTCGAGGCTTTCCCACGAGGCTTTCCCACAGGGCTGTGCCACGTGCCACCTTGGTGTGAGTCGATCCTCGGCGTGAAAGACGAGCCGATGAAGGGAAAAGAGGTTCCTCTGGAATGGACTGAGACATCTGGGGGACTCTTGGAATGGTGGCACGACCTTGGAGTTCCTCTCGCCGTTCCTGTTGAGAGGGCCTCCTCTTGAGATGCGACGGGAACGCCGGGAACTCTTTCCCGACGAAGCAGGTAAAGGATCCCTAATCACGAGCTACGAGGCGGAAACGGGGCTCCTCTGGATGTGGGCGGGACCCTCGTGTTTCCTCTCGAGTGGAGGCGGGTATGTCGGGGAACTTCTTGATTTGCACCAAGGGTGTGAAGAACCCTTTCGAAGTTCCAGAGGTGAGGTGTGATCAGCCTCGAGACGCCTCAGCGGAAATGGGCCCCATCTCGTCAGGAGGGGAGAATCTCCTGGGTTTTCTCGAGTTGCGGCAGGTCTTCTCGAGTTACGACGGGGACCTCAGGGACCCGCTCTGGTGGCCTCAGGAAAGGCCAGTCGCCATGCGAGTTGCAAGGGGCCATCTCGGGATTCCTCTCCCGTCCACGCCGGGGCCTAAGACCTTGTGTGGAGTCGGGGCCAGAACCTGAGGATTCCTCTCCAGTATTGCCATGGATCTTGGGGTGCTTCTGAGTCTCCCCAGGGGAGTCAGGCCTCGTCTCGAGTGGGGGCATGCACGTGCGCTTTCCTCCCGAGCTGCAGCAGTAGTGTCACGCTTCCTGTCACGTGGATCAAGGGATGTGTGGCTTTCCCTCGAGGCTTTCGATCGAAGCTTTTCCACGAGGCTTTCCCACAGGGCTGTGCCACGTGCCACATTGGTGTGAGTCGATCCTCGGCGTGAAGGACGAACCGGTGAAGGGAAAAGAGGTTCCTCTGGAATGGACTGAGACATGTGGTGGACTCTTGGAATGGTGGCACGACCCTGGAGTTCCTCTCGCCATTCCTGTTGAGAGGGCCTCCTCTTGAGATGCGACGGGAACGCCGGGCACTCTTTCCCGACGAAGCAGGGAAAGGATCCCTCATCTCGAGCTACGAGGCGGAATCGGGGCTCCTCTGGATGTGGGCGGGACCCTCGTGTTTCCTCTCGAGTGGAGACGGGTATGTCGCGGAACTTCTTCATTTGCACCAAGGGTGTGAAGGACCCTTTCGAAGTTCCAGAGGTGAGGTGTGATCAGCCTGGAGTCACCTCAGCGGAAATGGGCCTCATCTCGCCTGGAGGGGAGAACCTCCTGGATTTTCTCGAGGTGGGGCAGGTCTTCTCGAGTTACCACGGGGACCCCAGGGACACGCTCTGGTGGCCTCAGGAAAGGCCAGTCCCCATGCGAGTTGCTAGGGGACCTCTCGGGATTCCTCTCCCGTCCATGCCGCGGCCTCAGTCCTTGTGTGGAGTAGGGGCCGGAACCTGAGGATTCCTCTCCAGTGTTGCCATGGATCTTGGGGTGCTTCTGAGTCTCCCCAGGGGAGTCAGGCCTCGTCTCGAGTGGGGGCATGCACGTGCGCTTTCCTCCCGAGCTGCAGCAGTAGTGTCACGCTTCCTGTCACGTGGATCAAGGGATCTGTGGCTTTCCCTCGAGGCTGTCCCTCGAGGCTTTCCCACGAGGCTTTCCCACAGGGCTGTGCCACGTGCCACCTTGGTGTGAGTCGATCCTCGGCGTGAAAGACGAGCCGGTGAAGGGAAAAGAGGTTCCTCTGGAATGGACTGAGACATCTGGGGGACTCTTGGAATGGTGGCACGACCCTGGAGTTCCTCTCGCCGTTCCTGTTGAGAGGGCCTCCTCTTGAGATGCGACGGGAACGCCGGGAACTCTTTCCCGACGAAGCAGGGAAAGGTTCCCTCATCTCGAGCTACGAGGCGGAAACGGGGCTCCTCTGGATGTGGGCGGGACCCTCGTGATTCCTCTCGAGTGGAGACGGCTAGGTCGGGGAACTTCTTGATTTGCACCAAGGGTGTGAAGGAGCCTTTCAAAGTTCCAGAGGTGAGGTGTGATCAGCCTCGAGACGCCTCAGCGGAAATGGGCCTCATCTCGCCTGGAGGGGAGAACCTCCTGGATTTTCTCGAGTTGCGGCAGGTCTACTCGAGTTACGACGGGGACCTCAGAGACCCGCTCTGGTGGCCTCAGGAAAGGCCAGTCCCCATGCGAGTTGCTAGGGGACCTCTCGGGATTCCTCTCCCGTCCATGCCGGGGCCTCAGTCCTTGTGTGGAGTCGGGGCCGGAACCTGAGGATTCCTCTCCAGTGTTGCCATGGATCTTGGGGTGCTTCTGAGTCTCCCCAGGGGAGTCAGGCCTCGTCTCGAGTGGGGGCATGCACGTGCGCTTTCCTCCTGAGCTGCAGCAGTAGTGTCACGCTTCCTGTCACGTGGATCAAGGGATCTGCGGCTTTGCCTCTAGGCTTTCCGAAGAGGCTTTCCCCCAGGGCTGTGCCACGTGCCACCTTGGTGTGAGTCATTCCTCGGCGTGAAAGACGAGCCGGTGAAGGGAAAAGAGGTTCCTCTGGAATGGACTGAGACATCTGGGGGACTCTTGGAATGGTGGCACGACCCTGGAGTTCCTCTCGCCGTTCCTGTTGAGAGGGCCTCCTCTTGAGAGGCGACGGGAACGCCGGGAACTCTTTCCCGACGAAGCAGGGAAAGGATCCCTCATATCGAGCTACGAGGCCGAAACGGGGCTCCTCTGGATATGGGCGGGACCCTCGTGATTCCTCTCGAGTGGAGACGGGTATGTTGGGGAACTTCTTGATTTGCATCAAGGGTGTGAAGGACCCTTTCGAAGTTCCAGAGGTGAGGTGTGATCAGCCTCGAGACGCCTCAGCGGAAATGGGCCTCATCTCGCCTGGAGGGGAGAACCTCCTGGATTTTATCGAGTGCGGCAGGTCTTCTCGAGTTACCACGGGGACCTCAGGGACCCGCTCTGGTGGCCTCAGGAAAGGCCAGTCCCCATGCGCGTTGCTAAGGGGCATCTCAGGATTCCTCTCCCGTCCATGCCGTGGCCTAAGACCTTGTGTGGAGTCGGGGCCGGAACGTGAGGATTCCTCTCCAGTGTTGCCATGGATCTTGGGGTGCTTCTGAGTCTCCCCAGGGTAGTCAGGCCTCGTCTCGAGTGGGGGCATGCAAGTGCACTTTCCTCCCGAGCTGCAGCAGTAGAGTCACGCTTCCTGTCACGTGGATCAAGGGATCTGCGGCTTTGCCTCGAGGCTTTCCGAAGAGGCTTTCCCCCAGGGCTGTGCCACGTGTCACCTTGGTGTGAGTCATTCCTCGGCGTGAAAGACGAGCCGGTTAAAGGAAAAGAGGTTCCTCTGGAATGGACTGAGACATCTGGGGGACTCTTGTAATGGTGGCACTACAATGGAGTTACTCTCGCCGTTCCTGTTGAGAGGGCCTCCTCTTGAGATGCGACGGGAACGCCGGGAAATCTTTCCCGACGAAGCAGGGAAAGGATCCCTCATCTCGAGCTACGAGGCGGAAACGGGGCTCCTCTGGATGTGGGCGGGACCATCGTGTTTCCTCTCGAGTGGAGACAGGTATGTCGGGGAAATTCTTGATTTGCACCAAGGGTGTGAAGGACCCTTTCGAAGTTCCAGAGGTGAGGTGTGATCAGCCTCGAGACGCCTCAGCGGAAATGGGCCTCATCTCGCGTGGAGGGGAGAACCTCCTGGATTTTCTCGAGTTGCGGCAGGTCTTCTCGAGTTACGACGGGGACCTCAGGGACCCGCTCTGGTGGCCTCAGGAAAGGCCAGTCCCCATGCGAGTTGCTAGGGGACCTCTCGGGATTCCTCTCCCGTCCATGCCGGGGACTCAGTCCTTGTGTGGAGTCGGGGCCGGAACCTGAGGATTCCTCTCCAGTGTTGCCATGGATCTTGGGGTGCTTCTGAGTCTCCCCAGGGGAGTCAGGCCTCGTCTCGAGTGGGGGCATGCACGTGCGCTTTCCTCCTGAGATGCAGCAGTAGTGTCACTCTTCCTGTCACGTGGATCAAGGGATCTGCGGCTTTGCCTCGAGGCTTTCCGAAGAGGCTTTCCCCCAGGGCTGTGCCACGTGCCACCTTGGTGTGAGTCATTCCTCGGCGTGAAAGACGAGCCGGTGAAGGGAAAAGAGGTTCCTCTCGAATGGACTGAGACATCTGGGGGACTCTTGGAATGGTGGCACGACCCTGGAGTTCCTCTCGCCGTTCCTGTTGAGAGGGCCTCCTCTTGAGAGGCGACGGGAACGCCGGGAACTCTTTCCCAACGAAGCAGGGAAAGGATCCCTCATATCGAGCTACGAGGCGGAAACGGGGCTCCTCTGGATATGGGCGGGACCCTCGTGATTCCTCTCGAGTGGAGACGGGTATGTTGGGGAACTTCTTGATTTGCATCAAGGGTGTGAAGTAGCCTTTCGAAGTTCCAGAGGTGAGGTGTGATCAGCCTCGAGACGCCTCAGCGGAAATGGGCCTCATCTCGCCTGGAGGGGAGAACCTCCTGGATTTTATCGAGTGCGGCAGGTCTTCTCGAGTTACCACGGGGACCTCAGGGACCCGCTCTGGTGGCCTCAGGAAAGGCCAGTCCCCATGCGCGTTGCTAAGGGGCATCTCAGGATTCCTCTCCCGTCCATGCCGTGGCCTAAGACCTTGTGTGGAGTCGGGGCCGGAACCTGAGGATTCCTCTCCAGTGTTGCAATGGATCTTGGGGTGCTGCTGAGTCTCCCCAGGGGAGTCAGGCCTCGTCTCCAGTGGGGGCATGCACGTGCGCTTTCCTCTCGAGCTGCAGCAGTAGTGTCACGCATCCTGTCACGTGGATCAAGGGATCTGTGGCTTTCCCTCGAGTCTTTCGCTCGAGGCTTTCCCACGAGGCTTTCCCCCGGGCTGTGCCACGTGCCACCTTGTTGTGAGTCGATCCTCGGCGTGAAAGACAAGCCGGTGAAGGGAAAAGAGGTTCCTCTGGAATGGAGTGAGACATCTGGGGGACTCTTGGAATGGTGGCACGACCCTGAAGTGCCTCTCGCCGTTCCTGTTGAGAGGGCCTCCTCTTGAGATGCGACGGGAACGCCGGGAACTCTTTCCCGACGAAGCAGGTAAAGGATCCCTAATCACGAGCTACGAGGCGGAAACGGGGCTCCTCTGGATGTGGGCGGGACCCTCGTGTTTCCTCTCGAGTGGAGGCGGGTATGTCGGTGAACTTCTTGATTTGCACCAAGGGTGTGAAGAACCCTTTCGAAGTTCCAGAGGTGAGGTGTGATCAGCCTCGAGACGCCTCAGCGGAAATGGGCCCCATCTCGTCAGGAGGGGAGAATCTCCTGGGTTTTCTCGAGTTGCGGCAGGTCTTCTCGAGTTACGACGGGGACCTCAGGGACCCGCTCTGGTGGCCTCAGGAAAGGCCAGTCGCCATGCGAGTTGCAAGGGGCCATCTCGGGATTCCTCTCCCGTCCACGCCGGGGCCTAAGACCTTGTGTGGAGTCGGGGCCAGAACCTGAGGATTCCTCTCCAGTGTTGCCATGGATCTTGGGGTGCTTCTGAGTCTCCCCAGGGGAGTCAGGCCTCGTCTCGAGTGGGGGCATGCACGTGCGCTTTCCTCCCGAGCTGCAGCAGTAGTGTCACGCTTCCTGTCACGTGGATCAAGGGATCTGTGGCTTTCCCTCGAGGCTGTCCCTCGAGGCTTTCCCACGAGGCTTTCCCACAGGGCTGTGCCACGTGCCACCTTGGTGTGAGTCGATCCTCGGCGTGAAAGACGAGCCGGTGAAGGGAAAAGAGGTTCCTCTGGAATGGACTGAGACATCTGGGGGACTCTTGGAATGGTGGCACGACCCTGGAGTTCCTCTCGCCGCTCCTGTTGAGAGGGCCTCCTCTTGAGATGCGACGGGAACGCTGGGAACTCTTTCCCGACGAAGCAGGGAAAGGATCCCTCATCTCGAGCTACGAGGCGGAAACGGGGCTCCTCTGGATGTGGGCGGGACCCTCGTGATTCCTCTCGAGTGGAGACGGCTAGGTCGGGGAACTTCTTGATTTGCACCAAGGGTGTGAAGGAGCCTTTCAAAGTTCCAGAGGTGAGGTGTGATCAGCCTCGAGACGCCTCAGCGGAAATGGGCCTCATCTCGCCTGGAGGGGAGAACCTCCTGGATTTTCTCCAGTTGCGGCAGGTCTTCTCGAGTTACGACGGGGACCTCAGGGACCCGCTCTGGTGGCCTCACGAAAGGCCAGTCCCCAAACGAGTTGTTAGGGGACCTATCGGGATTCCTCTCCCGTACATGCCGGGGCCTCTCTCCTTGTGTGGATTCGGGGCCGGAAACTGAGGATTCCTCTCCAGTGTTGCCATGGATCTTGGGGTGCTTCTGAGTCTCCTCAGGGGAGTCAGGCCTCGTCTCGAGTGGGGGCATGCACGTGCGCTTTCCTCCCGAGCTGCAGCAGTAGTGTCACGCTTCCTGTCACGTGGATCAAGGGATCTGTGGCTTTCCCTCGAGGCTGTCCCTCGAGGCTTTCCCACGAGGCTTTCCCACAGGGCTGTGCCACGTGCCACCTTGGTGTGAGTCGATCCTCGGCATGAAAGACGAGCCGGTGAAGGGAAAAGAGGTTCCTCTGGAATGGACTGAGACATCTGTTGGACTCTTGGAATGGTGGCACGACCCTGGAGTTCCTCACCCCGTTCCTGTTGAGAGGGCCTCCTCTTGAGATGCGACGGGAATGCCGGGCACTCTTTCCCGACGAAGCAGGGAAAGGATCCCTCATCTCGAGCTACGAGGCAGAAACGGGGCTCCTCTGGATGTGGGCGGGACCCTCGTGATTCCTCTCGAGTGGAGACGGGTATGTCGGGGAACTTCTTGATTTGCACCAAGGGTGTGAAGGAGCCTTTCGAAGTTCCAGAGGTGAGGTGTGATCAGCCTCGAGACGCCTCAGCGGAAATGGGCCTCATCTCGCCTGGAGGGGAGAACCTCCTGGATTTTCTTGAGTTGCGGCAGGTCTTCTCGAGTTACGACGGGGACCTCAGGGACCCGCTCTGGTGGCCTCAGGAAAGGCCAGTCCCCATGCGAGTTGCTAGGGGCCTTTCGGGATTCCTCTCCCGTCCATGCCGGGGCCTCAGTCCTTGTGTGGAGTCGGGGCCGGAACCTGAGGATTCCTCTCCAGTGTTGCCATGGATCTTGGGGTGCTTCTGTGTCTCCCCAGGGGAGTCAGGCCTCGTCTCGAGTGGGGGCATGCACGTGCGCTTTCCTCCCGAGCTGCAGCAGTAGTGTCACGCTTCCTGTCACGTGGATCAAGGGATCTGTGGCTTTCCCTCGAGGCTGTCCCTCGAGGCTTTCCCTCGAGGCTTTCCCACAGGGCTGTGCCACGTGCCACCTTGGTGTGAGTCGATCCTCGGCGTGAAAGACGAGCCGGTGAAGGGAAAAGAGGTTCCTCTGGAATGGACTGAGACATCTGGGGGACTCTTGGAATGCTGGCTCGACCCTGGAGTTCCTCTCGCCGTTCCTGTTGAGAGGGCCTCCTCTTGAGATGCGACGGGAATGCCGGGCACTCTTTCCCGACGAAGCAGGGAAAGGATCCCTCATCTCGTGCTACGAGGCGGAAACGGGGCTCCTCTGGATGTGGGCGGGACCCTCGTGATTCCTCTCGAGTGGAGACGGGTATATCGGGGAACTTCTTGATTTGCACCAAGGGTGTGAAGGACCCTTTCGAAGTTCCAGAGGTGAGGTGTGATCAGCCTCGAGACGCCTCAGCGGAAATGGGCCTCATCTCGCCTGGAGGGGAGAACGTCCTGGATTTTCTCGAGTTGCGGCAGGTCTTCTCGAGTTACGACGGGGACCTCAGGGACCCGCTCTGGTGGCCTCAGGAAAGGCCAGTCCCCATGCGAGTTGCTAGGGGACCTCTCGGGATTCCTCTCCCGTCCATGCTGGGGCCTCAGTCCTTGTGTGGAGTCGGGGCCGGAACCTGAGGATTCCTCTCCAGTGTTGCCATGGATCTTGGGGTGCTTCTGAGGCTCCCCAGGGGAGTCAGGCCTCGTCTCGAGTGGGGGCATGCACGTGCGCTTTCCTCCCGAGCTGCAGCAGTAGTGTCACGCTTCCTGTCACGTGGATCAAGGGATCTGTGGCTTTCCCTCGAGGCTTTCCCTCGAGGCTTTCCCACAGGGCTGTGCCAAGTGCCACCTTGGTGTGAGTCGATCCTCGGCGTGAAAGACGAGCCGGTGAAGGGAAAAGAGGTTCCTCTGGAATGGACTGAGACATCTGGGGGACTCTTGGAATGGTGGCACGACCCTGGAGTTCCTCTCGCCGTTCCTGTTGAGAGGGCCTCCTCTTGAGATGCGACGGGAACGCCGGGAACTCTTTCCCGACGAAGCAGGGAAAGGATCCCTCATCTCGAGCTACGAGGCGGAAACGGGTCTCCTCTGGATGTGGGCGGGAACCTCGTGATTCCTCTCGAGTGGAGACGGCTAGGTCGGGGAACTTCTTGATTTGCACCAAGGGTGTGAAGGAGCCTTTCGAAGTTCCAGAGGTGACGTGTGATCAGCCTCGAGACGCCTCAGCGGAAATGGGCCTCATCTCGCCTGGAGGGGAGAACCTCCTGGATTTTCTCCAGTTGCGGCAGGTCTTCTCGAGTTACGACGGGGAACTCAGGGACCCGCTCTGGTGGCCTCAGGAAAGGCCAGTCCCCATGCGAGTTGCTAGGGGACCTCTCGGGATTCCTCTCCCGTCCATGCCCGAGCCTCAGTCCTTGTGTGGAGTCGGGGCCGGAACCTGAGGATTCCTCTCCAGTGTTGCCATGGATCTTGGGGTGCTTCTGAGTCTCCCCAGGGGAGTCAGGCCTCGTCTCGAGTGGGGGCATGCACGTGCGCTTTCCTCCCGTGCTGCAGAAGTAGTGTCACGCTTCCTGTCACGTGGATCAAGGGATCTGTGGCTTTCCCTCGAGGCTGTCCCTCGAGGCTTTCCCATGAGGCTTTCCCACAGGGCTGTGCCACGTGCCACCTTGGTGTGAGTCGATCCTCGGCGTGAAAGACGAGCCGGTGAAGGGAAAAGAGGTTCCTCTGGAATGGACTGAGACATCTGGGGGACTCTTGGAATGGTGGCTCGACCCTGGAGTTCCTCTCGCCGTTCCTGTTGAGAGGGCCTCCTCTTGAGATGCGACGGGAATGCCGGGAACTCTTTCCCGACGAAGCAGGGAAAGGATCCCTCATCTCGAGCTACGAGGCAGAAACGGGGCTCCTCTGGATGTGGGCGGGACCCTCGTGATTCCTCTCGAGTGGAGACGGGTATGTCGGGGAACTTCTTGATTTGCACCAAGGGTGTGAAGGAGCCTTTCGAAGTTCCATATGTGAGGTGTGATCAGCCTCGAGACGCCTCAGCGGAAATGGGCCTCATCTCGCCTGGAGGGGAGAACGTCCTGGATTTTCTCGAGTTGCGGCAGGTCTTCTCGAGTTACGACGGGGACCTCAGGGACCCGCTCTGGTGGCCTCAGGAAAGGCCAGTCCCCATGCGAGTTGCTAGGGGACCTCTCGGGATTCCTCTCCCGTCCATGCTGGGGCCTCAGTCCTTGTGTGGAGTCGGGGCCGGAACCTGAGGATTCCTCTCCAGTGTTGCCATGGATCTTGGGGTGCTTCTGAGGCTCCCCAGGGGAGTCAGGCCTCGTCTCGAGTGGGGGCATGCACGTGCGCTTTCCTCCCGAGCTGCAGCAGTAGTGTCACGCTTCCTGTCACGTGGATCAAGGGATCTGTGGCTTTCCCTCGAGGCTTTCCCTCGAGGCTTTCCCACAGGGCTGTGCCAAGTGCCACCTTGGTGTGAGTCGATCCTCGGCGTGAAAGACGAGCCGGTGAAGGGAAAAGAGGTTCCTCTGGAATGGACTGAGACATCTGGGGGACTCTTGGAATGGTGGCACGACCCTGGAGTTCCTCTCGCCGTTCCTGTTGAGAGGGCCTCCTCTTGAGATGCGACGGGAACGCCGGGAACTCTTTCCCGACGAAGCAGGGAAAGGATCCCTCATCTCGAGCTACGAGGTGGAAACAGGTCTCCTCTGGATGTGGGCGGAACCCTCGTGATTCCTCTCGAGTGGAGACGGCTAGGTCGGGGAACTTCTTGATTTGCACCAAGGGTGTGAAGGAGCCTTTCGAAGTTCCAGAGGTGACGTGTGATCAGCCTCGAGACGCCTCAGCGGAAATGGGCCTCATCTCGCCTGGAGGGGAGAACCTCCTGGATTTTCTCGAGGTGGGGCAGGTCTTCTCGAGTTACCACGGGGACCCCAGGGACACGCTCTGGTGGCCTCAGGAAAGGCCAGTCCCCATGCGAGTTGCTAGGGGACCTCTCGGGATTCCTCTCCCGTCCATGCCGCGGCCTCAGTCCTTGTGTGGAGTCGGGGCCGGAACCTGAGGATTCCTCTCCAGTGTTGCCATGGATCTTGGGGTGCTTCTGAGTCTCCCCAGGGGAGTCAGGCCTCGTCTCGAGTGGGGGCATGCACGTGCGCTTTCCTCCCGAGCTGCAGCAGTAGTGTCACGCTTCCTGTCACGTGGATCAAGGGATCTGTGGCTTTCCCTCGAGGCTGTCCCTCGAGGCTTTCCCACGAGGCTTTCCCACAGGGCTGTGCCACGTGCCACCTTGGTGTGAGTCATTCCTCGGCGTGAAAGACGAGCCGGTGAAGGGAAAAGAGGTTCCTCTGGAATGGACTGAGACATCTGGGGGACTCTTGGAATGGTGGCACGACCCTGGAGTTCCTCTCGCCGTTCCTGTTGAGAGGGCCTCCTCTTGAGAGGCGACGGGAACGCCGGGAACTCTTTCCCGACGAAGCAGGGAAAGGATCCCTCATATCGAGCTACGAGGCGGAAACGGGGCTCCTCTGGATATGGGCGGGACCCTCGTGATTCCTCTCGAGTGGAGACGGGTATGTTGGGGAACTTCTTGATTTGCATCAAGGGTGTGAAGGACCCTTTCGAAGTTCCAGAGGTGAGGTGTGATCAGCCTCGAGACGCCTCAGCGGAAATGGGCCTCATCTCGCCTGGAGGGGAGAACCTCCTGGATTTTATCGAGTGCGGCAGGTCTTCTCGAGTTACCACGGGGACCTCAGGGACCCGCTCTGGTGGCCTCAGGAAAGGCCAGTCCCCATGCGCGTTGCTAAGGGGCATCTCAGGATTCCTCTCCCGTCCATGCCGTGGCCTAAGACCTTGTGTGGAGTCGGGGCCGGAACCTGAGGATTCCTCTCCAGTGTTGCAATGGATCTTGGGGTGCTTCTGAGTCTCCCCAGGGGAGTCAGGCCTCGTCTCCAGTGGGGGCATGCACGTGCGCTTTCCTCTAGAGCTGCAGCAGTAGTGTCACGCTTCCTGTCACGTGGATCAAGGGATCTGTGGCTTTCCCTCGAGTCTTTCGCTCGAGGCTTTCCCACGAGGCTTTCCCCCGGGCTGTGCCACGTGCCACCTTGTTGTGAGTCGATCCTCGGCGTGAAAGACAAGCCGGTGAAGGGAAAAGAGGTTCCTCTGGAATGGAGTGAGACATCTGGGGGACTCTTGGAATGGTGGCACGACCCTGAAGTGCCTCTCGCCGTTCCTGTTGAGAGGGCCTCCTCTTGAGATGCCACGGGAACGCCGGGAACTCGTTCCCGACGAAGCAGGGAAAGGATCCCTCATCTCGAGCTATGAGGCGGCAACCGGGCTCCTCTGGATGTGGGCGGGACCCTCGTGTTTCCTCTCGAGTGGAGACGGGTATGTCGGAGAACTTCTTGATTTGCACCAAGGGTGTGAAGGACCGTTTCGAAGTTCCAGAGGTGAGGTGTGATCAGCCTCGAGACGCCTCAGCGGAAATGGGCCTCATCTCGCCTGGAGGGGAGAACCTCCTGGATTTTATCGAGTGCGGCAGGTCTTCTCGAGTTACGACGGGGACCTCAGGGACCCGCTCTGGTGGCCTCAGGAAAGGCCAGCTCCCATGCGAGTTGCTAGGGGACCTCTCGGGATTCCTCTCCCGTCCATGCTGGGGCCTCAGTCCTTGTGTGGAGTCGGGGCCGGAACGTGAGGATTCCTCTCCAGTGTTGCCATGGATCTTGGGGTGCTTCTGAGTCTCCCCAGGGTAGTCAGGCCTCGTCTCGAGTGGGGGCATGCAAGTGCACTTTCCTCCCGAGCTGCAGCAGTAGAGTCACGCTTCCTGTCACGTGGATCAAGGGATCTGCGGCTTTGCCTCGAGGCTTTCCGAAGAGGCTTTCCCCCAGGGCTGTGCCACGTGTCACCTTGGTGTGAGTCATTCCTCGGCGTGAAAGACGAGCCGGTTAAAGGAAAAGAGGTTCCTCTGGAATGGACTGAGACATCTGGGGGACTCTTGTAATGGTGGCACTACAATGGAGTTCCTCTCGCCGTTCCTGTTGAGAGGGCCTCCTCTTGAGAGGCGACGGTAACGCCGGGAAATCTTTCCCGACGAAGCAGGGAAAGGATCCCTCATCTCGAGCTACGAGGCGGAAACGGGGCTCCTCTGGATGTGGGCGGGACCATCGTGTTTCCTCTCGAGTGGAGACAGGTATGTCGGGGAAATTCTTGATTTGCACCAAGGGTGTGAAGGACCCTTTCGAAGTTCCAGAGGTGAGGTGTGATCAGCCTCGAGACGCCTCAGCGGAAATGGGCCTCATCTCGCCTGGAGGGGAGAACCTCCTGGATTTTCTCGAGTTGCGGCAGGTCTTCTCGAGTTACGACGGGGACCTCAGGGACCCGCTCTGGTGGCCTCAGGAAAGGCCAGTCCCCATGCGAGTTGCTAGGGGACCTCTCGGGATTCCTCTCCCGTCCATGCCGGGGACTCAGTCCTTGTGTGGAGTCGGGGCCGGAACCTGAGGATTCCTCTCCAGTGTTGCCATGGATCTTGGGGTGCTTCTGAGTCTCCCCAGGGGAGTCAGGCCTCGTCTCGAGTGGGGGCATGCACGTGCGCTTTCCTCCTGAGCTGCAGCAGTAGTGTCACGCTTCCTGTCACGTGGATCAAGGGATCTGCGGCTTTGCCTCGAGGCTTTCTGAAGAGGCTTTCCCCCAGGGCTGTGCCACGTGCCACCTTGGTGTGAGTCATTCCTCGGCGTGAAAGACGAGCCGGTGAAGGGAAAAGAGGTTCCTCTCGAATGGACTGAGACATCTGGGGGACTCTTGGAATGGTGGCACGACCCTGGAGTTCCTCTCGCCGTTCCTGTTGAGAGGGCCTCCTCTTGAGAGGCGACGGGAACGCCGGGAACTCTTTCCCAACGAAGCAGGGAAAGGATCCCTCATATCGAGCTACGAGGCGGAAACGGGGCTCCTCTGGATATGGGCGGGACCCTCGTGATTCCTCTCGAGTGGAGACGGGTATGTTGGGGAACTTCTTGATTTGCATCAAGGGTGTGAAGGACCCTTTCGAAGTTCCAGAGGTGAGGTGTGATCAGCCTCGAGACGCCTCAGCGGAAATGGGCCTCATCTCGCCTGGAGGGGAGAACCTCCTGGATTTTATCGAGTGCGGCAGGTCTTCTCGAGTTACCACGGGGACCTCAGGGACCCGCTCTGGTGGCCTCAGGAAAGGCCAGTCCCCATGCGCGTTGCTAAGGGGCATCTCAGGATTCCTCTCCCGTCCATGCCGTGGCCTAAGACCTTGTGTGGAGTCGGGGCCGGAACCTGAGGATTCCTCTCCAGTGTTGCAATGGATCTTGGGGTGCTGCTGAGTCTCCCCAGGGGAGTCAGGCCTCGTCTCCAGTGGGGGCATGCACGTGCGCTTTCCTCTCGAGCTGCAGCAGTAGTGTCACGCATCCTGTCACGTGGATCAAGGGATCTGTGGCTTTCCCTCGAGTCTTTCGCTCGAGGCTTTCCCACGAGGCTTTCCCCCGGGCTGTGCCACGTGCCACCTTGTTGTGAGTCGATCCTCGGCGTGAAAGACAAGCCGGTGAAGGGAAAAGAGGTTCCTCTGGAATGGAGTGAGACATCTGGGGGACTCTTGGAATGGTGGCACGACCCTGAAGGGCCTCTCGCCGTTCCTGTTGAGAGGGCCTCCTCTTGAGATGCCACGGGAACGCCGGGAACTCGTTCCCGACGAAGCAGGGAAAGGATCCCTCATCTCGAGCTATGAGGCGGAAACCGGGCTCCTCTGGATGTGGGCGGGACCCTCGTGTTTCCTCTCGAGTGGAGACGGGTATGTCGGAGAACTTCTTGATTTGCACCAAGGGTGTGAAGGACCGTTTCGAAGTTCCAGAGGTGAGGTGTGATCAGCCTCGAGACGCCTCAGCGGAAATGGGCCTCATCTCGCCTGGAGGGGAGAACCTCCTGGATTTTATCGAGTGCGGCAGGTCTTCTCGAGTTACCACGGGGACCTCAGGGACCCGCTCTGGTGGCCTCAGGAAAGGCCAGCTCCCATGCGAGTTGCTAGGGGACCTCTCGGGATTCCTCTCCCGTCCATGCCGGGGCCTCAGTCCTTGTGTGGAGTCGGGGCCGGAACGTGAGGATTCCTCTCCAGTGTTGCCATGGATCTTGGGGTGCTTCTGAGTCTCCCCAGGGTAGTCAGGCCTCGTCTCGAGTGGGGGCATGCAAGTGCACTTTCCTCCCGAGCTGCAGCAGTAGAGTCACGCTTCCTGTCACGTGGATCAAGGGATCTGCGGCTTTGCCTCGAGTCTTTCCGAAGAGGCTTTCCCCCAGGGCTGTGCCACGTGTCACCTTGGTGTGAGTCATTCCTCGGCGTGAAAGACAAGCCGGTTAAAGGAAAAGAGGTTCCTCTGGAATGGACTGAGACATCTGGGGGACTCTTGTAATGGTGGCACTACAATGGAGTTCCTCTCGCCGTTCCTGTTGAGAGGGCCTCCTCTTGAGAGGCGACGGTAACGCCGGGAAATCTTTCCCGACGAAGCAGGGAAAGGATCCCTCATCTCGAGCTACGAGGCGGAAACGGGGCTCCTCTGGATGTGGGCGGGACCATCGTGTTTCCTCTCGAGTGGAGACAGGTATGTCGGGGAAATTCTTGATTTGCACCAAGGGTGTGAAGGACCCTTTCGAAGTTCCAGAGGTGAGGTGTGATCAGCCTCGAGACGCCTCAGCGGAAATGGGCCTCATCTCGCCTGGAGGGGAGAACCTCCTGGATTTTCTCGAGTTGCGGCAGGTCTTCTCGAGTTACGACGGGGACCTCAGGGACCCGCTCTGGTGGCCTCAGGAAAGGCCAGTCCCCATGCGAGTTGCTAGGGGACCTCTCGGGATTCCTCTCCCGTCCATGCCGGGGACTCAGT
This sequence comes from Budorcas taxicolor, assembly GCF_023091745.1. Classification (NCBI taxonomy): domain Eukaryota; kingdom Metazoa; phylum Chordata; class Mammalia; order Artiodactyla; family Bovidae; genus Budorcas; species Budorcas taxicolor. The sequence goes on from NW_026291676.1 coordinate 87,868, forward strand.
CCTTCTGTGGAGTCGGGGCCGGAACCTGAGGATTCCTCTCCAGTGTTGCCATGGATCTTGGGGTGCTTCTGAGTCTCCACAGGGGAATCAGGCCTCGTCTCGAGTGGGGGCATGCACGTGCGCTTTCCTCCAGAGCTGCAGCAGTAGTGTCACGCTTCCTGTCACGTGGATCAAGGGATCTGCGGTTTTCCCTCGAGGCTTTCCCACGAGGCTTTCCCACAGGGCTGTGCCACGTGCCACCTTGGTGTGAGTCCATCCTCGGCGTGAAAGACGAGCCGGTGAAGGGAAAAGAGGTTCCTCTGGAATGGACTGAGACATCTGGGGGACTCTTGGAATGGTGGCACGACCCTGGAGTTCCTCTCGCCGTTCCTGTTGAGAGGGCCTCCTCTTGAGATGCGACGGGAACGCCGGGAACTCTTTCCCGACGAAGCAGGGAAAGGATCCCTCATCTCGAGCTACGAGGCAGAAACGGGGCTCCTCTGGATGTGGGCGGGACCCTCGTGATTCCTCTCGAGTGGAGACGGGTATGTCGGGGAACTTCTTGATTTGCACCTAGGGTGTGAAGGACCCTTTCGAAGTTCCAGAGGTGAGGTGTGATCAGCCTCGAGACGCCTCAGCGGAAATGGGCCTCATCTCGCCTGGAGGGGAGAACCTCCTGGATTTTCTCGAGTTGCGGCAGGTCTTCTCGAGTTACGACGGGGACCTCAGGGACCCGCTCTGGTGGCCTCAGGAAAGGCCAGTCCCCATGCGAGTTGCTATGGGACCTATCGGGATTCCTCTCCCGTCCATGCCGGGGCCTCAGTCCTTGTGTGGAGTCGGGGCCGGAACCTGAGGATTCCTCTCCATTGTTGCCAAGGATCTTGGGGTGCTTCTGAGTCTCCCCAGGGGAGTCAGGGCTCGTCTCGAGTGGGGGCATGCACGTGCGCTTTCCTCCCGAGCTGCAGCAGTAGTGTCACGCTTCCTGTCACGTGGATCAAGGGATCTGTGGCTTTCCCTCGAGGCTGTCCCTCGAGGCTTTCCCACGAGGCTTTCCCACAGGGCTGTGCCACGTGCCACCTTGGTGTGAGTCGATCCTCGGCGTGAAAGACGAGCCGGTGAAGGGAAAAGAGGTTCCTCTGGAATGGACTTTGACATCTGGGAGACTCTTGGAATGGTGGCACGACCCTGGAGTTCCTCTCGCCGTTCCTGTTGAGAGGGCCTCCTCTTGAGATGCGACGGGAACGCCGGGAACTCTTTCCCGAAGAAGCAGGGAAAGGATCCCTCATCTCGAGCTACGAGGCGGAAACGGGGCTCCTCTGGATGTGGGCGGGACACTCGTGATTCCTCTCGAGTGGAGACGGGTATGTCGGGGAACGTCTTGATTTGCCCCAAGGGTGTGAAGGACCCTTTCGAAGTTCCAGAGGTGAGGTGTGATCAGCCTCGAGACGCCTCAGCGGAAATGGGCCTCATCTCGCCTGGAGGGGAGAACCTCCTGGATTTTCTCGAGTTGCGGCAGGTCTTCTCGAGTTACGACGGGGACCTCAGGGACCCGCTCTGGTGGCCTCAGGAAAGGCCAGTCCTCATGCGAATTGCTAGGGGGCCTCTCGGGATACCTCTCCCGTCCATGCCGCGGCCTCAGTCCTTGTGTGGAGTCGGGGCCGGAACCTGAGGATTCCTCTCCAGTGTTGCCATGGATCTTGGGGTGCTTCTGAGTCTCCCCAGGGGAGTCAGGCCTCGTCTCGAGTGGGGGCATGCACGTGCGCTTTCCTCCCGAGCTGCAGCAGTAGTGTCACGCTTCCTGTCACGTGGATCAAGGGATCTGTGGCTTTCCCTCGTGGCTGTCCCTCGAGGCTTTCCCACGAGGCTTTCCCACAGGGCTGTGCCACGTGCCACCTTGGTGTGAGTCGATCCTCGGCGTGAAAGACGAGCCGGTGAAGGGAAAAGAGGTTCCTCTGGAATGGACTGAGACATCTGGGGGACTCTTGGAATGGTGGCACGACCCTGGAGTTCCTCTCGCCGTTCCTGTTGAAAGGGCCTCCTCTTGAGATGCGACGGGAACGCCGGGAACTCTTTCCCGACGAAGCAGGGAAAGGATCCCTCATCTCGAGCTACGAGGCGGAAACGGGGCTCCTCTGGATGTGGGCGGGACCCTCGTGATTCCTCTCGAGTGGAGACGGGTATGTCGGGGAACGTCTTGATTTGCACCAAGTGTGTGAAGGACCCTTTCGAAGTTCCAGAGGTGAGGTGTGATCAGCCTCGAGACGCCTCAGCGGAAATGGGCCTCATCTCGCCTGGAGGGGAGAACCTCCTGGATTTTCTCGAGTTGCGGCAGGTCTTCTCGAGTTACGACGGGGACCTCAGGGACCCGCTCTGGTGGCCTCAGGAAAGGCCAGTCCCCATGCGAGGTGCTAGGGGACCTCTCGGGATTCCTCTCCCGTCCATGCCGCGGCCTCAGTCCTTGTGTGGAGTCGGGGCCGGAACCTGAGGATTCCTCTCCAATGTTGCCATGGAACTTTGAATGCTTCTGAGTCTCCCCAGGGGAGTCAGGCCTCGTCTCGAGTGGGGGCATGCACGTGCGCTTTCCTCCCGAGCTGCAGCAGTAGTGTCACGCTTCCTGTCACGTGGATCAAGGGATCTGTGGCTTTCCCTCGAGGCTGTCCCTCGAGGCTTTCCCACGAGGCTTTCCCACAGGGCTGTGCCACGTGCCACCTTGGTGTGAGTCGATCCTCGGCGTGAAAGACGAGCCGGTGAAGGGAAAAGAGGTTCCTCTGGAATGGACTGAGACATCTGGGGGACTCTTGGAATGGTGGCACGACCCTGGAGTTCCTCTCGCCGTTCCTGTTGAGAGGGCCTCCTCTTGAGGTGCGACGGGAACGCCGGGAACTCTTTCCCGACGAAGCAGGGAAAGGATCCCTCATCTCGAGCTACGAGGCAGAAACGGGGCTCCTCTGCATGTGGGCGGGACCCTCGTGATTCCTCTCGAGTGGAGACGGCTATGTCGGGGTACTTCTTGATTTGCACCAAGGGTGTGAAGGAGCCTTTCGAAGTTCCAGAGGTGAGATGTGATCAGCCTCGAGACGCCTCAGCAGAAATGGGCCTCATCTCTCCTGGAGGAGAGAACCTCCTGGATTTTGTCGAGGTGGGGCAGGTCTTCTCGAGTTACGACGGGAACCTCAGGGACCCGCTCTGTTGGCCTCAGGAAAGGCCAGTCCCCATGCGAGTTGCCAGGGGACCTCTCGGGATTCCTCTCCCGTCCATGCCGGGGCCTCAGTCCTTGTGTGGAGTCGGGGCCGGAACCTGAGGATTCCTGTCCAGTGTTGCCATCGATCTTGGGGTGCTTCTGAGTCTCCCCAGGGGAGTCAGGCCTCGTCTCGAGTGGGGGCATGCACGTGCGCTTTCCTCCCGAGCTGCAGCAGTAGTGTCACGCTTCCTGTCACGTGGATCAAGGGATCTGTGGCTTTCCCTCGAGGCTGTCCCTCGAGGCTTTCCCACGAGGCTTTCCCACAGGGCTGTGCCACGTGCCACCTTGGTGTGAGTCGATCCTCGGCGTGAAAGACGAGCCGGTGAAGGGAAAAGAGGTTCCTCTGGAATGGACTGAGACATCTGGGGGACTCTTGGAATGGTGGCACGACCCTGGAGTTCCTCTCGCCGTTCCTGTTGAGAGGGCCTCCTCTTGAGATGCGACGGGAACGCCGGGAACTCTTTCCCGACGAAGCAGGGACAGGATCCCACATCTCGAGCTACGAGGCCAAAACGGGTCTCCTCTGGATGTGGGCGGGACCCTCGTGATTCCTCTCGAGTGGAGACGGCTAAGTCGGGGAACTTCTTGATTTGCACCAAGTGTGGGAAGGAGCCTTTCGAAGTTCCAGAGGTGAGGTGTGATCCGCCTCGAGACACCTCAGCAGAAATGGGCCTCATCTCGCCTGGAGGGGAGAACCTCCTGGATTTTCTCGAGTTGCGGCAGGTCTTCTCGTGTTACGACGGGGACCTCAGGGACCCGCTCTTGTGGCCTCAGGAAAGGCCAGTCCCCAAGCGAGTTGCTAGGGGACCTCTCGGGATTCCTCTCCCGTCCATGCCGGGGCCTCAGTCCTTGTGTGGAGGCGGGGCCGGAACCTGAGGATTCCTCTCCACTGTTGCCATGGATCTTGGGGTGCTTCTGAGTCTCCCCAGGGGAGTCAGGCCTCGTCTCGAGTGGGGGCATGCACGTGCGCTTTCCTCCCGAGCTGCAGCAGTAGTGTCACGCTTCCTGTCACGTGGATCAAGGGATCTGTGGCTTTCCCTCGAGGCTGTCCCTCGAGGCTTTCCCACAGGGCTGTGCCACGTGCCACCTTGGTGTGAGTCGATCCTCGGCGTGAAAGACGAGCCGGTGAAGGGAAAAGAGGTTCCTCTGGAATGGACTGAGACATCTGGGGGACTCTTGGAATGGTGGCACGACCCTGGAGTTCCTCTCGCCGTTCCTGTTGAGAGGGCCTCCTCTTGAGATGCGACGGGAACGCCGGGAACTCTTTCCCGACGAAGCAGGGAAAGGATCCCTCATCTCGAGCTACGAGGCGGAAACGGGGCTCCTCTGGATGTGGGCGGGACCCTCGTGATTCCTCTCGAGTGGAGACGGGTATCTCGGGGAACTTCTTGATTTGCACCAAGGGTGTGAAGGACCCTTTCGAAGTTCCAGAGGTGAGGTGTGATCAGCCTCGAGACGCCTCAGCGGAAATGGGCCTCATCTCGCCTGGAGGGGAGAACCTCCTGGATTTTCTCGAGTTGCGGCAGGTCTTCTCGAGTTACGACGGGGACCACAGGGACCCGCTCTGGTGGCCTCAGGAAAGGCCAGTCTCCATGCGAGTTGCTAGGGGACCTGTCGGGATTCCACTCCCGTCCATGCCGGGGCCTCAGTCCTTGTGTGGAGTCGGGGCCGGAACCTGAGGGTTCCTCTCCAGTGTTGCCATGGATCTTGGGGTGCTTCTGAGTCTCCCCAGGGGAGTCAGGCCTCGTCTCGAGTGGGGGCATGCACGTGCGCTTTCCTCCCGAGCTGCAGCAGTAGTGTCACGCTTCCTGTCACTTAGATCAAGGGATCTGTGGCTTTCCCTAGAGGCTGTCCCTCGAGGCTTTCCCACGAGGCTTTCCCACAGGGCTGTGCCACGTGCCACCTTGGTGTGAGTCGATCCTCGGCGTGAAAAACGAGCCGGTGAAGGGAAAAGAGGTTCCCCTGGAATGGACTGAGACATCTGGGGGACTCTTGGAATGGTGGCACGACCCTGGAGATTCTCTCGCCATTCCTGTTGAGAGGGCCTCCTCTTGAGATGCGACGGGAACGCCGGGAACTCTTTCCCGACGAAGCAGGGAAAGGATCCCTCATCTCGAGCTACGAGGCGGAAACGGGGCTCCTTTGGATGTGGGCGGGACCCTCGTGATTCCTCTCGAGTGGAGACGGGTATGTCGGGGAACTTCTTGATTTGCACCAAGGGTGTGAAGGACCCTTTCGAAGTTCCAGAGGTGAGGTGTGATCAGCCTCGAGACGCCTCAGCGGAAATGGGCCTCATCTCACCTGGAGGGGAGAACCTCCTGGATTATCTCCAGTTGCGGCAGGTCTTCTCGAGTTACGACGGGGACCTCAGGGACCCGCTCTGGTGGCCTCAGGAAAGGCCAGTCCCAATGCGAGTTGCTAGGGGACCTCTCGGGATTCCTCTCCCGTCCATACCGGGGCCTCAGTCCTTGTGTGGAGGCGGGGCCGGAACCTGAGGATTCCTCTCCACTGTTGCCATGGATCTTGGGGTGCTTCTGAGTCTCCCCAGGGGAGTCAGGCCTCGTCTCGAGTGGGGGCATGCACGTGCGCTTTCCTCCCGAGCTGCAGCAGTAGTGTCACGCTTCCTGTCACGTGGATCAAGGGATCTGTGGCTTTCCCTCGAGGCTGTCCCTCGAGGCTTTCCCACAGGGCTGTGCCACGTGCCACCTTGGTGTGAGTCGATCCTCGGCATGAAAGACGAGCCGGTGAAGGGAAAAGAGGTTCCTCTGGAATGGACTGAGACATCTGGGGGACTCTTGGAATGGTGGCACGACCCTGGAGTTCCTCTCGCCGTTCCTGTTGAGAGGGCCTCCTCTTGAGATGCGACGGGAACGCCGGGAACTCTTTCCCGACGAAGCAGGGAAAGGATCCCTCATCTCGAGCTACGAGGCGGAAACGGGGCTCCTCTGGATGTGGGCGGGACCCTCGTGATTCCTCTCGAGTGGAGACGGGTATGTCGGGGAACTTCTTGATTTGCACCAAGGGTGTGAAGGACCCTTTCGAAGTTCCAGAGGTGAGGTGTGATCAGCCTCGAGACGCCTCAGCGGAAATGGGCCTCATCTCGCCTGCAGGGGAGAACCTCTTGGATTTTCTCCAGTTGCGGCAGGTCTTCTCGAGTTACGACGGGGACCTCAGGGACCCGCTCTGGTGGCCTCAGGAAAGGCCAGTCCCCATGCGAGTTGCTAGGGGACCTCTCGGGATTCCTCTCCCGTCCATGCCGGGGCCTCAGTCCTTGTGTGGAGTCGGGGCCGGAACCTGAGGATTCCTCTCCAGTGTTGCCATGGAACTTGGGGTGCTTCTGAGTCTCCCCAGGGGAGTCAGGCCTCGTCTCGAGTGGGGGCATGCACGTGCGCTTTCCTCCCGAGCTGCAGCAGTAGTGTCACGCTTCCTTTCACATGGATCAAGGGATCTGTGGCTTTCCCTCGAGGCTGTCCCTCGAGGCTTTCCCACGATGCTTTCCCACAGGGCTGTGCCACGTGCCACCTTGGTGGGAGTCGATCCTCGGCGTGAAAGACGAGCCGGTGAAGGGAAAAGAGGTTCCTCTGGAATGGACTGAGACATCTGGGGGACTCTTGGAATGGTGGCACGACCCTGGAGTTCCTCTCGCCGTTCCTGTTGAGAGGGCCTCCTCTTGAGGTGCGACGGGAACGCCGGGAACTCTTTCCCGACGAAGCAGGGAAAGGATCCCTCATCTCGAGCTACGAGGCAGAAACGGGGCTCCTCTGCATGTGGGCGGGACCCTCGTGATTCCTCTCGAGTGGAGACGGCTATGTCGGGGTACTTCTTGATTTGCACCAAGGGTGTGAAGGAGCCTTTCGAAGTTCCAGAGGTGAGATGTGATCAGCCTCGAGACGCCTCAGCAGAAATGGGCCTCATCTCTCCTGGAGGAGAGAACCTCCTGGATTTTGTCGAGGTGGGGCAGGTCTTCTCGAGTTACGACGGGGACCTCAGGGACCCGCTCTGTTGGCCTCAGGAAAGGCCAGTCCCCATGCGAGTTGCCAGGGGACCTCTCGGGATTCCTCTCCCGTCCATGCCGGGGCCTCAGTCCTTGTGTGGAGTCGGGGCCGGAACCTGAGGATTCCTCTCCAGTGTTGCCATGGATCTTGGGGTGCTTCTGAGTCTCCCCAGGGGAGTTAGGCCTCGTCTCGAGTGGGGGCATGCACGTGCGCTTTCCTCCCGAGCTGCAGCAGTAGTGTCACGCTTCCTGTCACGTGGATCAAGGGATCTGTGGCTTTCCCTCGAGGCTGTCCCTCGAGGCTTTCCCACGAGGCTTTCCCACAGGGCTGTGCCACGTGCCACCTTGGTGTGAGTCGATCCTCGGCGTGAAAGACGAGCCGGTGAAGGGAAAAGAGGTTCCTCTGGAATGGACTGAGACATCTGGGGGACTCTTGGAATGGTGGCACGACCCTGGAGTTCCTCTCGCCGTTCCTGTTGAGAGGGCCTCCTCTTGAGATGCGACGGGAACGCCGGGAAATCTTTCCCGACGAAGCAGGGAAAGGATCCCTCATCTCGAGCTACGAGGCGGAAACGGGGCTCCTCTGGATGTGGGCGGGACCCTCGTGATTCCTCTCGAGTGGAGACGGCTAAGTCGGGGAACTTCTTGATTTGCACCAAGGGTGTGAAGGAGCCTTTCGAAGTTCCAGAGGTGAGGTGTGATCAGCCTCGAGACGCCTCAGCGGAAATGGGCCTCATCTCGCCTGGATGGGAGAACCTCCTGGATTTTCTCGAGTTGCGGCAGGTCTTCTCGAGTAACGACGGGGACCTCAGGGACCCGCTCTGGTGGCCTCAGGAAAGGCCAGTCCCCATGCGAGTTGCTAGGGGACCTCTCGGGATTCCTCTCCCGTCCATGCCGGGGCCTCAGTCCTTGTGTGGAGTCGGGGCCGGAAACTGAGGATTCCTGTCCAGTGTTGCCATGGATCTTGGGGTGCTTCTGAGTCTCCCCAGGGGAGTCAGGCCTCGTCTCGAGTGGGGGCATGCACGTGCGCTTTCCTCCCGAGCTGCAGCAGTAGTGTCACGCTTCCTGTCATGTGGATCAAGGGATCTGTGGCTTTCCCTCGAGGCTGTCCCTCGAGGCTTTTCCACAAGGCTTTCCCACAGGGCTGTGCCACGTGCCACCTTGGTGTGAGTCGATTCTCGGCGTGAAAGACCAGCCGGTGAAGGGAAAAGAGGTTCCTCTGGAATGGACTGAGACATCTGGGGGACTCTTGGAATGGTGGCACGACCCTGGAGTTCCTCTCGCCGTTCCTGTTGAGAGGGCCTCCTCTTGAGGTGCGACGGGAACGCCGGGAACTCTTTCCCGACGAAGCAGGGAAAGGATCCCTCATCTCGAGCTACGAGGCAGAAACGGGGCTCCTCTGCATGTGGGCGGGACCCTCGTGATTCCTCTCGAGTGGAGACGGCTATGTCGGGGTACTTCTTGATTTGCACCAAGGGTGTGAAGGAGCCTTTCGAAGTTCCAGAGGTGAGATGTGATCAGCCTCGAGACGCCTCAGCAGAAATGGGCCTCATCTCTCCTGGAGGAGAGAACCTCCTGGATTTTGTCGAGGTGGGGCAGGTCTTCTCGAGTTACGACGGGGACCTCAGGGACCCGCTCTGTTGGCCTCAGGAAAGGCCAGTCCCCATGCGAGTTGCCAGGGGACCTCTCGGGATTCCTCTCCCGTCCATGCCGGGGCCTCAGTCCTTGTGTGGAGTCGGGGCCGGAACCTGAGGATTCCTCTCCAGTGTTGCCATGGATCTTGGGGTGCTTCTGAGTCTCCCCAGGGGAGTTAGGCCTCGTCTCGAGTGGGGGCATGCACGTGCGCTTTCCTCCCGAGCTGCAGCAGTAGTGTCACGCTTCCTGTCACGTGGATCAAGGGATCTGTGGCTTTCCCTCGAGGCTGTCCCTCGAGGCTTTCCCACGAGGCTTTCCCACAGGGCTGTGCCACGTGCCACCTTGGTGTGAGTCGATCCTCGGCGTGAAAGACGAGCCGGTGAAGGGAAAAGAGGTTCCTCTGGAATGGACTGAGACATCTGGGGGACTCTTGGAATGGTGGCACGACCCTGGAGTTCCTCTCGCCGTTCCTGTTGAGAGGGCCTCCTCTTGAGATGCGACGGGAACGCCGGGAAATCTTTCCCGACGAAGCAGGGAAAGGATCCCTCATCTCGAGCTACGAGGCGGAAACGGGGCTCCTCTGGATGTGGGCGGGACCCTCGTGATTCCTCTCGAGTGGAGACGGCTAAGTCGGGGAACTTCTTGATTTGCACCAAGGGTGTGAAGGAGCCTTTCGAAGTTCCAGAGGTGAGGTGTGATCAGCCTCGAGACGCCTCAGCGGAAATGGGCCTCATCTCGCCTGGATGGGAGAACCTCCTGGATTTTCTCGAGTTGCGGCAGGTCTTCTCGAGTAACGACGGGGACCTCAGGGACCCGCTCTGGTGGCCTCAGGAAAGGCCAGTCCCCATGCGAGTTGCTAGGGGACCTCTCGGGATTCCTCTCCCGTCCATGCCGGGGCCTCAGTCCTTGTGTGGAGTCGGGGCCGGAAACTGAGGATTCCTGTCCAGTGTTGCCATGGATCTTGGGGTGCTTCTGAGTCTCCCCAGGGGAGTCAGGCCTCGTCTCGAGTGGGGGCATGCACGTGCGCTTTCCTCCCGAGCTGCAGCAGTAGTGTCACGCTTCCTGTCACGTGGATCAAGGGATCTGTGGCTTTCCCTCGAGGCTGTCCCTCGAGGCTTTCCCACGAGGCTTTCCCACAGGGCTGTGCCACGTGCCACCTTGGTGTGAGTCGATCCTCGGCGTGAAAGACGAGCCGGTGAAGGGAAAAGAGGTTCCTCTGGAATGGACTGAGACATCTGGGGGACTCTTGGAATGGTGGCACGACCCTGGAGTTCCTCTCGCCGTTCCTGTTGAGAGAGCCTCCTCTTGAGATGCGACGGGAACGCCGGGAACTCTTTCCCGACGAAGCAGGGACAGGATCCCTCATCTCGAGCTACGAGGCCAAAACGGGTCTCCTCTGGATGTGGGCGGGACCCTCGTGATTCCTCTCGAGTGGAGACGGCTAAGTCGGGGAACTTCTTGATTTGCACCAAGTGTGGGAAGGAGCCTTTCGAAGTTCCAGAGGTGAGGTGTGATCCGCCTCGAGACACCTCAGCAGAAATGGGCCTCATCTCGCCTGGAGGGGAGAACCTCCTGGATTTTCTCGAGTTGCGGCAGGTCTTCTCGTGTTACGACGGGGACCTCAGGGACCCGCTCTTGTGGCCTCAGGAAAGGCCAGTCCCCATGCGAGTTGCTAGGGGACCTCTCGGGATTCCACTCCCGTCCATGCCGGGGCCTCAGTCCTTGTGTGGAGTCGGGGCCGGAACCTGAGGGTTCCTCTCCAGTGTTGTCATGGATCTTGGGGTGCTTCTGAGTCTCCCCAGGGGAGTCAGGCCTCGTCTCGAGTGGGGGCATGCACGTGCGCTTTCCTCCCGAGCTGCAGCAGTAGTGTCACGCTTCCTGTCATGTGGATCAAGGGATCTGTGGCTTTCCCTCGAGGCTGTCCCTCGAGGCTTTTCCACGAGGCTTTCCCACAGGGCTGTGCCACGTGCCACCTTGGTGTGAGTCGATCCTCGGCGTGAAAGACCAGCCGGTGAAGGGAAAAGAGGTTCCTCTGGAATGGACTGAGACATCTGGGGGACTCTTGGAATGGTGGCACGACCCTGGAGTTCCTCTCGCCGTTCCTGTTGAGAGGGCCTCCTCTTGAGATGCGACGGGAACGCCGGGAACTCTTTCCCGACGAAGCAGGGAAAGGATCCATCATCTCGAGCTACGAGGAGGAAACGGGGCTCCCCTGGATGTGGGCGGGACCCTCGTGATTCCTCTCGAGTGGAGACGGGTATCTCGGGGAACTTCTTGATTTGCACCAAGGGTGTGAAGGACCCTTTCGAAGTTCCAGAGGTGAGGTGTGATCAGCCTCGAGACGCCTCAGCGGAAATGGGCCTCATCTCGCCTGGAGGGGAGAACCTCCTGGATTTTCTCGAGTTGCGGCAGGTCTTCTCGAGTTACGACGGGGACCACAGGGACCCGCTCTGGTGGCCTCAGGAAAGGCCAGTCTCCATGCGAGTTGCTAGGGGACCTGTCGGGATTCCACTCCCGTCCATGCCGGGGCCTCAGTCCTTGTGTGGAGTCGGGGCCGGAACCTGAGGGTTCCTCTCCAGTGTTGCCATGGATCTTGGGGTGCTTCTGAGTCTCCCCAGGGGAGTCAGGCCTCGTCTCGAGTGGGGGCATGCACGTGCGCTTTCCTCCCGAGCTGCAGCAATAGTGTCACGCTTCCTGTCACGTGGATCAAGGGATCTGTGGCTTTCCCTCGAGGCTGTCGCTCGAGGCTTTCCCACGAGGCTTTGCCACAGGGCTGTGCCACGTGCCACCTTGGTGTGAGTCGATCCTCGGCGTGAAAGACGAGCCGGTGAAGGGAAAAGAGGTTCCTCTGGAATGGACTGAGACATCTGGGGGACTCTTGGAATGGTGGCACGACCCTGGAGTTCCTCTCGCCTTTCCTGTTGAAAGGGACTCCTCTTGAGATGCGACGGGAACGCCGGGAACTCTTTCCCGACGAAGCAGGGAAAGGATCCCTCATCTCGAGCTACGAGGCGGAAACGGGGCTCCTCTGGATGTGGGCGGGACCCTCGTGATTCCTCTCGAGTGGACACGGGTATGTCGGGAAACTTCTTGATTTGCACCAAGGGTGTGAAGGACCCTTTCGAAGTTCCAGAGGGGAGGTGTGATCAGCCTCGCGACGCCTCAGCGGAAATGGGCCTCATCTCGCCTGGAGGGGAGAACCTCTTGGATTTTCTCGAGTTGCGGCAGGTCTTCTCGAGTTACGACGGGGACCTCAGGGACCCGCTCTGGTGGCCTCAGGAAAGGCCAGTCCCCATGCGAGTTGCTAGGGGACCTCTCGGGATTCCTCTCCCGTCCATGCCGGGGCCTCAGTCCTTGTGTGGAGTCGGGGCCGGAACCTGAGGATTCCTCTCCAGTGTTGCCATGGATCTCGGGGTGCTTCTGAGTCTCCCCGGGGGAGTCAGGCCTCGTCTCGAGTGGGGGCATGCACGTGCGCTTTCCTCCCGAGCTGCAGCAGTAGTGTCACGCTTCCTGTCACGTGGATCAAGGGATCTGTGGCTTTCCCTAGAGGCTGTCCCTCGAGGCTTTCCCACGAGGCTTTCCCACAGGGCTGTGCCACGTGCCACCTTGGTGTGAGTCGATCCTCGGCGTGAAAAACGAGCCGGTGAAGGGAAAAGAGGTTCCTCTGGAATGGACTGAGACATCTGGGGGACTCTTGGAATGGTGGCACGACCCTGGAGATTCTCTCGCCATTCCTGTTGAGAGGGCCTCCTCTTGAGATGCGACGGGAACGCCGGGAACTCTTTCCCGACGAAGCAGGGAAAGGATCCCTCATCTCGAGCTACGAGGCGGAAACGGGGCTCCTTTGGATGTGGGCGGGACCCTCGTGATTCCTCTCGAGTGGAGACGGGTATGTCGGGGAACTTCTTGATTTGCACCAAGGGTGTGAAGGACCCTTTCGAAGTTCCAGAGGTGAGGTGTGATCAGCCTCGAGATGCCTCAGCGGAAATGGGCCTCATCTCACCTGGAGGGGAGAACCTCCTGGATTATCTCCAGTTGCGGCAGGTCTTCTCGAGTTACGACGGGGACCTCAGGGACCCGCTCTGGTGGCCTCAGGAAAGGCCAGTCCCAATGCGAGTTGCTAGGGGACCTCTCGGGATTCCTCTCCCGTCCATGCCGGGGCCTCAGTCCTTGTGTGGAGGCGGGGCCGGAACCTGAGGATTACTCTCCACTGTTGCCATGGATCTTGGGGTGCTTCTGAGTCTCCCCAGGGGAGTCAGGCCTCGTCTCGAGTGGGGGCATGCACGTGCGCTTTCCTCCCGAGCTGCAGCAGTAGTGTCACGCTTCCTGTCACGTGGATCAAGGGATCTGTGGCTTTCCCTCGAGGCTGTCCCTCGAGGATTTCCCACAGGGCTGTGCCACGTGCCACCTTGGTGTGAGTCGATCCTCGGCGTGAAAGACGAGCCGGTGAAGGGAAAAGAGGTTCCTCTGGAATGGACTGAGACATCTGGGGGACTCTTGGAATGGTGGCACGACCCTGGAGTTCCTCTCGCCGTTCCTGTTGAGAGGGCCTCCTCTTGAGATGCGACGGGAACGCCGGGAACTCTTTCCCGACGAAGCAGGGAAAGGATCCCTCATCTCGAGCTACGAGGCGGAAACGGGGCTCCTCTGGATGTGGGCGGGACCCTCGTGATAACTCTCGAGTGGACACGGCTAGGTCGGGGAACTTCTTGATTTGCACCAAGGGTGTGAAGGACCCTTTCGAAGTTCCAGAGGTGAGGTGTGATCAGCCTCGAGACGCCTCAGCGGAAATGGGCCTCATCTCGACTGGAGGGGAGAACCTCCTGGATTTTCTCCAGTTGTGGCAGGTCTTCTCGAGTTACGACGGGTACCTCAGGGACCCGCTCTGGTGGCCTCAGGAAAGGCCAGTCCCCATGCGAGTTGCTAGGGGACCTCTCGGGATTCCTCTCCCGTCCATGCCGGGGCCTCAGTCCTTGTGTGGAGTCGGGGCCGGAACCTGAGGATTCCTCTCCAGTGTTGCCATGGAACTTGGGGTGCTTCTGAGTCTCCCCAGGGGAGTCAGGCCTCGTCTCGAGTGGGGGCATGCACGTGCGCTTTCCTCCCGAGCTGCAGCAGTAGTGTCACGCTTCCTTTCACATGGATCAAGGGATCTGTGGCTTTCCCTCGAGGCTGTCCCTCGAGGCTTTCCCACGATGCTTTCCCACAGGGCTGTGCCACGTGCCACCTTGGTGGGAGTCGATCCTCGGCGTGAAAGACGAGCCGGTGAAGGGAAAAGAGGTTCCTCTGGAATGGACTGAGACATCTGGGGGACTCTTGGAATGGTGGCACGACCCTGGAGTTCCTCTCGCCGTTCCTGTTGAGAGGGCCTCGTCTTGAGATGCGACGGGAACGCCGGGAAATCTTTCCCGACGAAGCAGGGAAAGGATCCGTCATCTCGAGCTAAGGCGGAAAAGGGGCTCCTCTGGATGTGGGCGGGACCCTCGTGATTCCTCTCGAGTGGAGACGGGTATGTCGGGGAACTTCTTGATTTGCACCAAGGGTGTGAAGGACCCTTTCGAAGTTCCAGAGGGGAGGTGTGATCAGCCTCGAGACGCCTCAGCGGAAATGGGCCTCATCTCGCCTGGAGGGGAGAACCTCCTGGATTTTCTCGAGTTGCGGCAGGTCTTCTCGAGTTACGACGGGGACCTCAGGGACCCGCTCTGGTGGCCTCAGGAAAGGCCAGTCCCCATGCGAGTTGCTAGGGGACCTCTCGGGATTCCTCTCCCGGCCATGCCGGGGCCTCAGTCCTTGTGTGGAGTCGGGCCCGGAACCTGAGGATTCCTCTCCAGTGTTGCCATGGATCTTGGGGTGCTTCTGAGTCTCCCCAGGGGAGTCAGGCCTCGTCTCGAGTGGGGGCATGCACGTGCGCTTTCCTCCCGAGCTGCAGCAGTAGTGTCACGCTTCCTGTCACGTGGATCAAGGGATCTGTGGCTTTCCCTCGAGGCTGTCCCTCGAGGCTTTCCCACGAGGCTTTCCCACAGGGCTGTGCCACGTGCCACCTTGGTGTGAGTCGATCCTCGGCGTGAAAGACGAGCCGGTGAAGGGAAAGAGTTTCCTCTGGAAAGGAATGAGACATCTGGGGGACTCTTGGAATGGTGGCACGACCCTGGAGTTCCTCTCGCCGTTCCTGTTGAGAGGGCCTCCTCTTGAGATGCGACGGGAACGCCGGGAACTCTTTCCCGACGAAGCAGGGAAAGGATCCCTCATCTCGAGCTACGAGGCGGAAACGGGGCTCCTCTGGATGTGGGCGGGACCCACGTGATTCCTCTCGAGTGGAGACGGGTATGTCGGGGAACTTCTTGATTTGCACCAAGGGTGTGAAGGACCCTTTCGAAGTTCCAGAGGTGAGGTGTGATCAGCCTCGAGACGCCTCAGCGGAAATGGGCCTCATCTCGCCTGGAGGGGAGAACCTCCTGGATTTTCTCGAGGTGCTGCAGGTCTTCTCGAGTTACGACGGGGACCACAGGGACCCGCTCTGGTGGCATCAGGAAAGGCCAGTCCCCATGCGAGTTGCTAGGGGACCTCTCGGGATTCCTCTCCCGTCCATGCCGGGGCCTCAGTCCTTGTGTGGAGTTGGGGCCGGAACCTGAGTATTCCTCTCCAGTGTTGCCATGGATCTTGGGGTGCTTCTGAGTCTCCGCAGTGGAGTCAGGCCTCGTCTCGAGTGGGGGCATGCACGTGCGCTTTCCTCCCGAGCTGCAGCAGTAGTGTCTCGCTTCCTGTCACGTGGATCAAGGGATCTGTGGCTTTCCCTCGAGGCTGTCCCTCGAGGCTTTCCCACGAGGCTTTCCAACAGGGCTGTGCCACGTGCCACCTTGGTGTGAGTCGATCCTCGGCGTGAAAGACGAGCCGGTGAAGGGAAAAGAGGTTCCTCTGGAATGGACTGAGACATCTGGGGGACTCTTGGAATGGTGGCACGACCCTGGAGTTCCTCTCGCCGTTCCTGTTGAGAGGGCCTCCTCTTGAGATGCGACGGGAAGGCCGGGAACTCTTTCCCGACGAAGCAGGGAAAGGATCCCTCATCTCGAGCTACGAGGCGGAAACGGGGCTCCTCTGGATGTGGGCGGGACCCTCGTGATTCCTCTCGAGTGGAGACGGGTATGTCGGGGAACTTCTTGATTTGCACCAAGGGTGTGAAGGAGCCTTTCGAAGTTCCAGAGGTGAGGTGTGATCAGCCTAGAGACGCCTCAGCGGAAATGGGCCTCATCTCGCCTGGAGGGGAGAACCTCCTGGATTTTCTCCAGTTGCGGCAGGTCTTCTCGAGTTACGACGGGGACCTCAGGGACCCGCTCTGGTGGCCTCAGGACAGGCCAGTCCCCATGCGCGTTGCTAGGGGACCTCTCGGGATTCCTCTCCCGTCCAGGCCGGGGCCTCAGTCCTTGTGTGGAGTCGGGGCCGGAACCTGAGGATTCCTCTCCAGTGTTGCCATGGATCTTGGGGTGCTTCTGAGTCTCCCCAGGGGAGTCAGGCGGCGTCTCGAGTGGGGGCATGCACGTGCGCTTTCCTCCCGAGCTGCAGCAGTAGTGTCACGCTTCCTGTCACGTGGATCAAGGGATCTGTGGCTTTCCCTCGAGGCTGTCCCTCGAGGCTTTCCCACGAGGCTTTCCCACAGGGCTGTGCCACGTGCCACCTTGGTGTGAGTCGATCCTCGGCGTGAAAGACGAGCCGGTGAAGGGAAAAGAGGTTCCTCTGGAATGGACTGAGATATCTGGGGGACTCTTGGAATGGTGGCACGACCCTGGAGTTCCTCTCGCCGTTCCTGTTGAGAGGGCCTCCTCTTGAGATGCGACGGGAACGCCGGGAACTCTTTCCCGACGAAGCAGGGAAAGGATCCCTCATCTCGAGCTACGAGGCGGAAACGGGGCTCCTCTGGATGTGGGCGGGACCCTCGTGATTCCTCTCGAGTGGACACGGCTAGGTCGCGGAACTTCTTGATTTGCACCAAGGGTGTGAAGGACCCTCTCGAAGTTCGAGAGGGGAGGTGTGATCAGCCTCGAGACGCCTCAGCGGAAATGGGCCTCATCTCGCCTGGAGGGGAGAACCTCCTGGATTTTCTCCAGTTGCGGCAGGTCTTCTCGAGTTACGACGGGGACCTCAGGGACCAGCTCTGGTGGCCTCAGGAAAGGCCAGTCCCCATGCGCGTTGCTAGGGGACCTCTCAGGATTCCACTCCCGTCCATGCCGGGGCCTCAGTCCTTGTGTGGAGTCGGGGCCGGAACCTGAGGATTCCTCTCCAGTGTTGCCATGGATCTTGGGGTGCCTCTGAGTCTCCGCAGGGGAGTCAGGTCTCGTCTCGAGAGGGGGCATGCACGTGCGCTTTCCTCCCGAGCTGCAGCAGTAGTGTCACGCTTCCTGTCACGTGGATCAAGGGATCTGTGGCTTTCCCTCGAGGCTGTCCCTCGAGGCTTTCCCACAGGGCTGTGCCACGTGCCACCTTGGTGTGAGTCGATCCTCGGCGTGAAAGACGAGCCGGTGAAGGGAAAAGAGGTTCCTCTGGAATGGACTGAGACATCTGGGGGACTCTTGGAATGGTGGCACGACCCTGGAGTTCCTCTCGCCGTTCCTGTTGAGAGGGCCTCCTCTTGAGATGCGACGGGAACGCCGGGAACTCTTTCCCGACGAAGCAGGGAAAGGATCCCTCATCTCGAGCTACGAGGCGGAAACGGGGCTCCTCTGGATGTGGGCGGGACCCTCGTGATAACTCTCGAGTGGACACGGCTAGGTCGGGGAACTTCTTGATTTGCACCAAGGGTGTGAAGGACCCTTTCGAAGTTCCAGAGGTGAGGTTTGATCAGCCTCGAGACGCCTCAGCGGAAATGGGCCTCATCTCGCCTGGAGGGGAGAACCTCCTGGATTTTCTCCAGTTGCGGCAGGTCTTCTCGAGTTACGACGGGGACCTCAGGGACCCGCTCTGGTGGCCTCAGGAAAGGCCAGTCCCCATGCGAGTTGCTAGGGGACCTCTCGGGATTCCTCTCCCGTCCATGCCGGGGCCTCAGTCCTTGTGTGGAGTCGGGGCCGGAACCTGAGGATTCCTCTCCAGTGTTGCCATGGATCTTGGGGTGCTTCTGAGTCTCCCCAGGGGAGTCAGGCCTCGTCTCGAGTGGGGGCATGCACGTGCGCTTTCCTCCCGAGCTGCAGCAGTAGTGTCACGCTTCCTGTCACGTGGATCAAGGGATTTGTGGCTTTCCCTCGAGGCTGTCCCTCGAGGCTTTCCCACGAGGCTTTCCCACAGGGCTGTGCCACGTGCCACCTTGGTGTGAGTCGATCCTCGGCGTGAAAGACGAGCCGGTGAAGGGAAAAGAGGTTCCTCTGGAATGGACTGAGACATCTGGGGGACTCTTGGAATGGTGGCACGACCCTGGAGTTCCTCTCGCCGTTCCTGTTGAGAGGGCCTCCTCTTGAGATGCGACGGGAACGCCGGGAACTCTTTCCCGACGAAGCAGGGAAAGGATCCCTCATCTCGAGCTACGAGGCGGAAACGGGGCTCCTCTGGATGTGGGCAGGACCCACGTGATTCCTCTCGAGTGGAGACGGGTATCTCGGGGAACTTCTTGATTTGCACCAAGGGTGTGAAGGACCCTTTCGAAGTTCCAGAGGTGAGGTGTGATCAGCCTCGAGACGCCTCAGCGGAAATGGGCCTCATCTCGCCTGGAGGGGAGAACCTCCTGGATTATCTCCAGTTGCCGCAGGTCTTCTCGAGTTACGACGGGGACCTCAGGGACCCGCTCTGGTGGCCTCAGGAAAGGCCAGTCACAATGCGAGTTGCTAAGGGACCTCTCGGGATTCCTCTCCCGTCCATGCCGGGGCCTCAGTCCTTGTGTGGAGGCGGGGCCGGAACCTGAGGATTCCTCTCCACTGTTGCTATGGATCTTGGGGTGCTTCTGAGTCTCCCCAGGGGAGTCAGGCCTCGTCTCGAGTGGGGGCATGCACGTGCGCTTTCCTCCCGAGCTGCAGCTGTAGTGTCACGCTTCCTGTCACGTGGATCAAGGGATCTGTGGCTTTCCCTCGAGGCTGTCCCTCGAGGCTTTCCCACAGGGCTGTGCCACGTGCCACCTTGGTGTGAGTCGATCCTCGGCGTGAAAGACGATCCGGTGAAGGGAAAAGAGGTTCCTCTGGAATGGACTGAGACATCTGGGGGACTCTTGGAATGGTGGCACGACCCTGGAGTTCCTCTCGCCGTTCCTGTTGAGAGGGCCTCCTCTTGAGATGCGACGGGAACGCCGGGAACTCTTTCCCGACGAAGCAGGGAAAGGATCCCTCATCTCGGGCTACGAGGCGGAAACGGGGCTCCTCTGGATGTGGGCGGGACCCTCGTGATAACTCTCGAGTGGACACGGCTAGGTCGGGGAACTTCTTGATTTGCACCAAGGGTGTGAAGGACCCTTTCGAAGTTCCAGAGGTGAGGTGTGATCAGCCTCGAGACGCCTCAGCGGAAATGGGCCTCATCTCGCCTGGAGAGGAGAACCTCTTGGATTTTCTCGAGTTGCGGCAGGTCTTCTCGAGTTACGACGGAGACCACAGGGACCCGCTCTGGTGGCCTCAGGAAAGGCCAGTCCCCAGGCGAGTTGCTAGGGGACCTCTCGGGATTCCTCTCCCGTCCATGCCGGGGCCTCAGTCCTTGTGTGGATTCGGGGCCGGAACCTGAGGATTCCTCTCCAGTGTTGCCATGGATCTTGGGGTGCTTCTGAGTCTCCCCAGGGGAGTCAGGCGGCGTCTCGAGTGGGGGCATGCACGTGCGCTTTCCTCCCGAGCTGCAGCAGTAGTGTCACGCTTCCTGTCACGTGGATCAAGGGATCTGTGGCTTTCCCTCGAGGCTGTCCCTCGAGGCTTTCCCACGAGGCTTTCCCACAGGGCTGTGCCACGTGCCACCTTGGTGTGAGTCGATCCTCGGCGTGAAAGACGAGCCGGTGAAGGGAAAAGAGGTTCCTCTGGAATGGACTGAGACATCTGGGGGACTCTTGGAATGGTGGCACGACCCTGGAGTTCCTCTCGCCGTTCCTGTTGAGAGGGCCTCCTCTTGAGATGCGACGG
The DNA here is from genome assembly GCF_023091745.1 of Budorcas taxicolor. NCBI lineage: Eukaryota > Metazoa > Chordata > Mammalia > Artiodactyla > Bovidae > Budorcas > Budorcas taxicolor. The sequence continues at coordinate 107,786 of NW_026291676.1, forward strand.
GAACGCCGGGAACTCTTTCCCGACGAAGCAGGGAAAGGATCCCTCATCTCGAGCTACGAGGCGGAAACGGGGCTCCTCTGGATGTGGGCAGGACCCTCGTGATTCCTCTCGAGTGGAGACGGGTATCTCGGGGAACTTCTTGATTTGCACCAAGGGTGTGAAGGACCCTTTCGAAGTTCCAGAGGTGAGGTGTGATCAGCCTCGAGACGCCTCAGCGGAAATGGGCCTCATCTCGCCTGGAGGGGAGAACCTCCTGGATTATCTCCAGTTGCCGCAGGTCTTCTCGAGTTACGACGGGGACCTCAGGGACCCGCTCTGGTGGCCTCAGGAAAGGCCAGTCACAATGCGAGTTGCTAGGGGACCTCTCGTGATTCCTCTCCCGTCCATGCCGGGGCCTCAGTCCTTGTGTGGAGGCGGGGCCGGAACCTGAGGATTCCTCTCCACTGTTGCCATGGATCTTGGGGTGCTTCTGAGTCTCCCCAGGGGAGTCAGGCCTCGTCTCGAGTGGGGGCATGCACGTGCGCTTTCCTCCCGAGCTGCAGCAGTAGTGTCACGTTTCCTGTCACGTGGATCCAGGAATCTATGGCTTTCCCTCGAGGCTGTCCCTCGAGGCTTTCCCACGAGGCTTTCCCACAGGGCTGTGCCACGTGCCACCTTGGTGTGAGTCGATCCTCGGCGTGAAAGACGAGCCGGTGAAGGGAAAAGAGTTTCCTATGGAATGGACTGAGACATCTGGGGGACTCTTGGAATGGTGGCACGACCCTGGAGTTCCTCTCGCCGTTCCTGTTGAGAGGGCCTCCTCTTGAGATGCGACGGGAACGCCGGGAACTCTTTCCCGACGAAGCAGGGAAAGGATCCCTAATCTCGAGCTAGGAGGCGGTAACGGGGCTCCTCTGGATGTGGGCGGGACCCTCGTGATTCCTCTCGAGTGGAGACGGGTATGTCGGGGAACTTCTTGATTTGCACCAAGGGTGTGAAGGACCCTTTCGAAGTTCCAGAAGTGAGGTGTGATCAGCCTCGAGACGCCTCAGCGGAAATGGGCCTCATCTCGCCTGGAGGGGAGAACCTCCTGGATTTTCTCGAGTTGCGGCAGGTCTTCTCGAGTTACGACGGGGACCTCAGGGACCCGCTCTGGTGGCCTCAGGAAAGGCCAGTCCCCATGCGAGTTGCTAGGGGACCTCTCGGGATTCCTCTCCCGTCCATGCCGGGGCCTCAGTCCTTGTGTGGAGGCGGGGCCGGAACCTGAGGATTCCTCTCCACTGTTGCCATGGATCTTGGGGTGCTTCTGAGTCTCCCCAGGGGAGTCAGGCCTCGTCTCGAGTGGGGGCATGCACGTGCGCTTTCCTCCCGAGCTGCAGCTGTAGTGTCACGCTTCCTGTCACGTGGATCAAGGGATCTGTGGCTTTCCCTCGAGGCTGTCCCTCGAGGCTTTCCCACAGGGCTGTGCCACGTGCCACCTTGGTGTGAGTCGATCCTCGGCGAGAAAGACGATCCGGTGAAGGGAAAAGAGGTTCCTCTGGAATGGACTGAGACATCTGGGGGACTCTTGGAATGGTGGCACGACCCTGGAGTTCCTCTCGCCGTTCCTGTTGAGAGGGCCTCCTCTTGAGATGCGACGGGAACGCCGGGAACTCTTTCCCGACGAAGCAGGGAAAGGATCCCTCATCTCGGGCTACGAGGCGGAAACGGGGCTCCTCTGGATGTGGGCGGGACCCTCGTGATAACTCTCGAGTGGACACGGCTAGGTCGGGGAACTTCTTGATTTGCACCAAGGGTGTGAAGGACCCTTTCGAAGTTCCAGAGGTGAGGTGTGATCAGCCTCGAGACCCCTCAGCGGAAATGGGCCTCATCTCGCCTGGAGAGGAGAACCTCTTGGATTTTCTCGAGTTGCGGCAGGTCTTCTCGAGTTACGACGGAGACCACAGGGACCCGCTCTGGTGGCCTCAGGAAAGGCCAGTCCCCAGGCGAGTTGCTAGGGGACCTCTCGGGATTCCTCTCCCGTCCATGCCGGGGCCTCAGTCCTTGTGTGGATTCGGGGCCGGAACCTGAGGATTCCTCTCCAGTGTTGCCATGGATCTTGGGGTGCTTCTGAGTCTCCCCAGGGGAGTCAGGCGGCGTCTCGAGTGGGGGCATGCACGTGCGCTTTCCTCCCGAGCTGCAGCAGTAGTGTCACGCTTCCTGTCACGTGGATCAAGGGATCTGTGGCTTTCCCTCGAGGCTGTCCCTCGAGGCTTTCCCACGAGGCTTTCCCACAGGGCTGTGCCACGTGCCACCTTGGTGTGAGTCGATCCTCGGCGTGAAAGACGTGCCGGTGAAGGGAAAAGAGGTTCCTCTGGAATGGACTGAGACATCTGGGGGACTCTTGGAATGGTGGCACGACCCTGGAGTTCCTCTCGCCGTTCCTGTTGAGAGGGCCTCCTCTTGAGATGCGACGGGAACGCCGGGACCTCTTTCCCGACGAAGCAGGGAAAGGATCCCTCATCTCGAGCTACGAGGCGGAAACGGGGCTCCTCTGGATGTGGGCAGGACCCTCGTGATTCCTCTCGAGTGGAGACGGGTATCTCGGGGAACTTCTTGATTTGCACCAAGGGTGTGAAGGACCCTTTCGAAGTTCCAGAGGTGAGGTGTGATCAGCCTCGAGACGCCTCAGCGGAAATGGGCCTCATCTCGCCTGGAGGGGAGAACCTCCTGGATTATCTCCAGTTGCCGCAGGTCTTCTCGAGTTACGACGGGGACCTCAGGGACCCGCTCTGGTGGCCTCAGGAAAGGCCAGTCACAATGCGAGTTGCTAGGGGACCTCTCGGGATTCCTCTCCCGTCCATGCCGGGGCCTCAGTCCTTGTGTGGAGGCGGGGCCGGAACCTGAGGATTCCTCTCCACTGTTGCCATGGATCTTGGGGTGCTTCTGAGTCTCCCCAGGGGAGTCAGGCCGCGTCTCGAGTGGGGGCATGCACGTGCGCTTTCCTCCCGAGCTGCAGCAGTAGTGTCACGCTTCCTGTCACGTGGATCAAGGGATCTGTGGCTTTCCCTCGAGGCTGTCCCTCGAGGCTTTCCCACAGGGCTGTGCCACGTGCCACCTTGGTGTGAGTCGATCCTCGGCGTGAAAGACGAGCCGGTGAAGGGAAAAGAGGTTCCTCTGGAATGGACTGAGACATCTGGGGGACTCTTGGAATGGTGGCACGACCCTGGAGTTCCTCTCGCCGTTCCTGTTGAGAGGGCCTCCTCTTGAGATGCGACGGGAACGCCGGGAACTCTTTCCCGACGAAGCAGGGAAAGGATCCCTCATCTCGGGCTACGAGGCGGAAACGAGGCTCCTCTGGATGTGGGCGGGACCCTCGTGATAACTCTCGAGTGGACACGGCTAGGTCGGGGAACTTCTTGATTTGCACCAAGGGTGTGAAGGACCCTTTCGAAGTTCCAGAGGAGAGGTGTGATCAGCCTCGAGACGCCTCAGCGGAAATGGGCCTCATCTCGCCTGGAGGGGAGAACCTCTTGGATTTTCTCGAGTTGCGGCAGGTCTTCTCGAGTTACGACGGAGACCACAGGGACCCGCTCTGGTGGCCTCAGGAAAGGCCAGTCCCCATACGAGTTGCTAGGGGACCTCTCGGGATTCCTCTCCCGTCCATGCCGGGGCCTCAGTCCTTGTGTGGATTCGGGGCCGGAACCTGAGGATTCCTCTCCAGTGTTGCCATGGATCTTGGGGTGCTTCTGAGTCTCCCCAGGGGAGTCAGGCGGCGTCTCGAGTGGGGGCATGCACGTGCGCTTTCCTCCCGAGCTGCAGCAGTAGTGTCACGCTTCCTGTCACGTGGATCAAGGGATCTGTGGCTTTCCCTCGAGGCTGTCCCTCGAGGCTTTCCCACGAGGCTTTCCCACAGGGCTGTGCCACGTGCCACCTTGGTGTGAGTCGATCCTCAGCGTGAAAGACGAGCCGGTGAAGGGAAAAGAGGTTCCTCTGGAATGGACTGAGACATCTGGGGGACTCTTGGAATGGTGGCACGACCCTGGAGTTCCTCTCGCCGTTCCTGTTGAGAGGGCCTCCTCTTGAGATGCGACGGGAACGCCGGGAACTCTTTCCCGACGAAGCAGGGAAAGGATCCCTCATCTCGAGCTACGAGGCGGAAACGGGGCTCCTCTGGATGTGGGCAGGACCCTCGTGATTCCTCTCGAGTGGAGACGGGTATCTCGGGGAACTTCTTGATTTGCACCAAGGGTGTGAAGGACCCTTTCGAAGTTCCAGAGGTGAGGTGTGATCAGCCTCGAGACGCCTCAGCGGAAATGGGCCTCATCTCGCCTGGAGGGGAGAACCTCCTGGATTATCTCCAGTTGCCGCAGGTCTTCTCGAGTTACGACGGGGACCTCAGGGACCCGCTCTGGTGGCCTCAGGAAAGGCCAGTCACAATGCGAGTTGCTAGGGGACCTCTCGGGATTCCTCTCCCGTCCATGCCGGGGCCTCAGTCCTTGTGTGGAGGCGGGGCCGGAACCTGAGGATTCCTCTCCACTGTTGCCATGGATCTTGGGGTGCTTCTGAGTCTCCCCAGGGGAGTCAGGCCTCGTCTCGAGTGGGGGCATGCACGTGCGCTTTCCTCCCGAGCTGCAGCAGTAGTGTCACGCTTCCTGTCACGTGGATCCAGGAATCTATGGCTTTCCCTCGAGGCTGTCCCTCGAGGCTTTCCCACGAGGCTTTCCCACAGGGCTGTGCCACGTGCCACCTTGGTGTGAGTCGATCCTCGGCGTGAAAGACGAGCCGGTGAAGGGAAAAGAGTTTCCTATGGAATGGACTGAGACATCTGGGGGACTCTTGGAATGGTGGCACGACCCTGGAGTTCCTCTCGCCGTTCCTGTTGAGAGGGCCTCCTCTTGAGATGCGACGGGAACGCCGGGAACTCTTTCCCGACGAAGCAGGGAAAGGATCCCTAATCTCGAGCTAGGAGGCGGTAACGGGGCTCCTCTGGATGTGGGCGGGACCCTCGTGATTCCTCTCGAGTGGAGACGGGTATGTCGGGGAACTTCTTGATTTGCACCAAGGGTGTGAAGGACCCTTTCGAAGTTCCAGAAGTGAGGTGTGATCAGCCTCGAGACGCCTCAGCGGAAATGGGCCTCATCTCGCCTGGAGGGGAGAACCTCCTGGATTTTCTCGAGTTGCGGCAGGTCTTCTCGAGTTACGACGGGGACCTCAGGGACCCGCTCTGGTGGCCTCAGGAAAGGCCAGTCCCCATGCGAGTTGCTAGGGGACCTCTCGGGATTCCTCTCCCGTCCATGCCGGGGCCTCAGTCCTTGTGTGGAGGCGGGGCCGGAACCTGAGGATTCCTCTCCACTGTTGCCATGGATCTTGGGGTGCTTCTGAGTCTCCCCAGGGGAGTCAGGCCTCGTCTCGAGTGGGGGCATGCACGTGCGCTTTCCTCCCGAGCTGCAGCAGTAGTGTCACGCTTCCTGTCACGTGGATCAAGGGATCTGTGGCTTTCCCTCGAGGCTGTCCCTCGAGGCTTTCCCACAGGGCTGTGCCACGTGCCACCTTGGTGTGAGTCGATCCTCGGCGAGAAAGACGATCCGGTGAAGGGAAAAGAGGTTCCTCTGGAATGGACTGAGACATCTGGGGGACTCTTGGAATGGTGGCACGACCCTGGAGTTCCTCTCGCCGTTCCTGTTGAGAGGGCCTCCTCTTGAGATGCGACGGGAACGCCGGGAACTCTTTCCCGACGAAGCAGGGAAAGGATCCCTCATCTCGGGCTACGAGGCGGAAACGGGGCTCCTCTGGATGTGGGCGGGACCCTCGTGATAACTCTCGAGTGGACACGGCTAGGTCGGGGAACTTCTTGATTTGCACCAAGGGTGTGAAGGACCCTTTCGAAGTTCCAGAGGTGAGGTGTGATCAGCCTCGAGACGCCTCAGCGGAAATTGGCCTCATCTCGCCTGGAGAGGAGAACCTCTTGGATTTTCTCGAGTTGCGGCAGGTCTTCTCGAGTTACGACGGAGACCACAGGGACCCGCTCTGGTGGCCTCAGGAAAGGCCAGTCCCCAGGCGAGTTGCTAGGGGACCTCTCGGGATTCCTCTCCCGTCCATGCCGGGGCCTCAGTCCTTGTGTGGATTCGGGGCCGGAACCTGAGGATTCCTCTCCAGTGTTGCCATGGATCTTGGGGTGCTTCTGAGTCTCCCCAGGGGAGTCAGGCGGCGTCTCGAGTGGGGGCATGCACGTGCGCTTTCCTCCCGAGCTGCAGCAGTAGTGTCATGCTTCCTGTCACGTGGATCAAGGGATCTGTGGCTTTCCCTCGAGGCTGTCCCTCGAGGCTTTCCCACGAGGCTTTCCCACAGGGCTGTGCCACGTGCCACCTTGGTGTGAGTCGATCCTCGGCGTGAAAGACGAGCCGGTGAAGGGAAAAGAGGTTCCTCTGGAATGGACTGAGACATCTGGGGGACTCTTGGAATGGTGGCACGACCCTGGAGTTCCTCTCGCCGTTCCTGTTGAGAGGGCCTCCTCTTGAGATGCGACGGGAACGCCGGGACCTCTTTCCCGACGAAGCAGGGAAAGGATCCCTCATCTCGAGCTACGAGGCGGAAACGGGGCTCCTCTGGATGTGGGCAGGACCCTCGTGATTCCTCTCGAGTGGAGACGGGTATCTCGGGGAACTTCTTGATTTGCACCAAGGGTGTGAAGGACCCTTTCGAAGTTCCAGAGGTGAGGTGTGATCAGCCTCGAGACGCCTCAGCGGAAATGGGCCTCATCTCGCCTGGAGGGGAGAACCTCCTGGATTATCTCCAGTTGCCGCAGGTCTTCTCGAGTTACGACGGGGACCTCAGGGACCCGCTCTGGTGGCCTCAGGAAAGGCCAGTCACAATGCGAGTTGCTAGGGGACCTCTCGGGATTCCTCTCCCGTCCATGCCGGGGACTCAGTCCTTGTGTGGAGGCGGGGCCGGAACCTGAGGATTCCTCTCCACTGTTGCCATGGATCTTGGGGTGCTTCTGAGTCTCCCCAGGGGAGTCAGGCCTCGTCTCGAGTGGGGGCATGCACGTGCGCTTTCCTCCCGAGCTGCAGCAGTAGTGTCACGCTTCCTGTCACGTGGATCAAGGGATCTGTGGCTTTCCCTCGAGGCTGTCCCTCGAGGCTTTCCCACAGGGCTGTGCCACGTGCCACCTTGGTGTGAGTCGATCCTCGGCGTGAAAGACGAGCCGGTGAAGGGAAAAGAGGTTCCTCTGGAATGGACTGAGACATCTGGGGGACTCTTGGAATGGTGGCACGACCCTGGAGTTCCTCTCGCCGTTCCTGTTGAGAGGGCCTCCTCTTGAGATGCGACGGGAACGCCGGGAACTCTTTCCCGACGAAGCAGGGAAAGGATCCCTCATCTCGGGCTACGAGGCGGAAACGAGGCTCCTCTGGATGTGGGCGGGACCCTCGTGATAACTCTCGAGTGGACACGGCTAGGTCGGGGAACTTCTTGATTTGCACCAAGGGTGTGAAGGACCCTTTCGAAGTTCCAGAGGAGAGGTGTGATCAGCCTCGAGACGCCTCAGCGGAAATGGGCCTCATCTCGCCTGGAGGGGAGAACCTCTTGGATTTTCTCGAGTTGCGGCAGGTCTTCTCGAGTTACGACGGAGACCACAGGGACCCGCTCTGGTGGCCTCAGGAAAGGCCAGTCCCCATACGAGTTGCTAGGGGACCTCTCGGGATTCCTCTCCCGTCCATGCCGGGGCCTCAGTCCTTGTGTGGAGTCGGGGCCGGAACCTGAGGATTCCTCTCCAGTGTTGCCATGGATCTTGGGGTGCTTCTGAGTCTCCCCAGGGGAGTCAGGCGGCGTCTCGAGTGGGGGCATGCACGTGCGCTTTCCTCCCGAGCTGCAGCAGTAGTGTCACGCTTCCTGTCACGTGGATCAAGGGATCTGTGGCTTTCCCTCGAGGCTGTCCCTCGAGGCTTTCCCACGAGGCTTTCCCACAGGGCTGTGCCACGTGCCACCTTGGTGTGAGTCGATCCTCGGTGTGAAAGACGAGCCGGTGAAGGGAAAAGAGGTTCCTCTGGAATGGACTGAGACATCTGGGGGACTCTTGGAATGGTGGCACGACCCTGGAGTTCCTCTCGCCGTTCCTGTTGAGAGGGCCTCCTCTTGAGATGCGACGGGAAGGCCGGGAACTCTTTCCCGACGAAGCAGGGAAAGGATCCCTCATCTCGAGCTACGAGGCGGAAACGGGGCTCCTCTGGATGTGGGCGGGACCCTCGTGATTCCTCTCGAGTGGAGACGGGTATGTCGGGGAACTTCTTGATTTGCACCAAGGGTGTGAAGGACCCTTTCGAAGTTCCAGAAGTGAGGTGTGATCAGCCTCGAGACGCCTCAGCGGAAATGGGCCTCATCTCGCCTGGAGGGGAGAACCTCCTGGATTATCTCCAGTTGCGGCAGGTCTTCTCGAGTTACGACGGGGACCTCAGGGACCCGCTCTGGTGGCCTCAGGAAAGGCCAGTCCCCATGCGAGTTGCTAGGGGACCTCTCGGGATTCCTCTCCCGTCCATGCCGGGGCCTCAGTCCTTGTGTGGAGGCGGGGCCGGAACCTGAGGATTCCTCTCCAGTGTTGCCATGGATCTTGGGGTGCTTCTGAGTCTCCCCAGGGGAGTCAGGCCTCGTCTCGAGTGGGGGCATGCACGTGCGCTTTCCTCCCGAGCTGCAGCAGTAGTGTCACGCTTCCTGTCACGTGGATCAAGGGATTTGTGGCTTTCCCACGAGGCTTTCCCACAGGGCTGTGCCACGTGCCACCTTGGTGTGAGTCGATCCTCGGCGTGAAAGACGAGCCGGTGAAGGGAAAAGAGGTTCCTATGGAATGGACTGAGACATCTGGGGGACTCTTGGAATGGTGGCACGACCCTGGAGTTCCTCTCGCCGTTCCTGTTGAGAGGGCCTCCTCTTGAGATGCGACGGGAACGCCGGGAACTCTTTCCCGACGAAGCAGGGAAAGGATCCCTAATCTCGAGCTACGAGGCGGAAACGGGGCTCCTCTGGATGTGGGCGGGACCCTCGTGATTCCTCTCGAGTGGAGACGGGTATGTCGGGGAACTTCTTGATTTGCACCAAGGGTGTGAAGGACCCTTTCGAAGTTCCAGAGGTGAGGTGTGATCAGCCTCGAGACGCCTCAGCGGAAATGGGCCTCATCTCGCCTGGAGGGGAGAACCTCCTGGATTTTCTCGAGTTGCGGCAGGTCTTCTCGAGTTACGACGGGGACCTCAGGGACCCGCTCTGGTGGCCTCAGGAAAGGCCAGTCCCCATGCGAGTTGCTAGGGGACCTCTCGGGATTCCTCTCCCGTCCATGCCGGGGCCTCAGTCCTTGTGTGGAGTCGGGGCCGGAACCTGAGGATTCCTCTCCAGTGTTGCCATGGATCTTGGGGTGCTTCTGAGTCTCCGCAGGGGAGTCAGGTCTCGTCTCGAGAGGGGGCATGCACGTGCGCTTTCCTCCCGAGCTGCAGCAGTAGTGTCACGCTTCCTGTCACGTGGATCAAGGGATCTGTGGCTTTCCCTCGAGGCTGTCCCTCGAGGCTTTCCCACGAGGCTTTCCCACAGGGCTGTGCCACGTGCCACCTTGGTGTGAGTCGATCCTCGGCGTGAAAAACAAGCCGGTGAAGGGAAAAGAGGTTCCTCTGGAATGGACTGAGACATCTGGGGGACTCTTGGAATGGTGGCACGACCCTGGAGATCCTCTCGCCGTTCCTGTTGAGAGGGCCTCCTCTTGAGATGCGACGGGAACGCCGGGCACTCTTTCCCGACGAAGCAGGGAAAGGATCCCTCATCTCGAGCTACGAGGCGGAAACGGGGCTCCTTTGGATGTGGGCGGGACCCTCGTGATTCCTCTCGAGTGGAGACGGGTATGTCGGGGAACTTCTTGATTTGCACCAAGGGTGTGAAGGACCCTTTCGAAGTTCCAGAGGTGAGGTGTGATCAGCCTCGAGACGCCTCAGCGGAAATGGGCCTCATCTCGCCTGGAGGGGAGAACCTCCTGGATTATCTCCAGTTGCGGCAGGTCTTCTCGAGTTACGACGGGGACCTCAGGGACCCGCTCTGGTGGCCTCAGGAAAGGCCAGTCCCCAGGCGAGTTGCTAGGGGACCTCTCGGGATTCCTCTCCCGTCCATGCCGGGGCCTCAGTCCTTGTGTGGAGGCGGGGCCGGAACCTGAGGATTCATCTCCACTGTTGCCATGGATCTTGGGGTGCTTCTGAGTCTCCCCAGGGGAGTCAGGCCTCGTCTCGAGTGGGGGCATGCACGTGCGCTTTCCTCCCGAGCTGCAGCAGTAGTGTCACGCTTCCTGTCACGTGGATCAAGGGATTTGTGGCTTTCCCTCGAGGCTGTCCCTCGAGGCTTTCCCACGAGGCTTTCCCACAGGGCTGTGCCACGTGCCACCTTGGTGTGAGTCGATCCTCGGTGTGAAAGACGAGCCGGTGAAGGGAAAAGAGGTTCCTCTGGAAAGGACTGAGACATCTGGGGGACTCTTGGAATGGTGGCACGACCCTGGAGTTCCTCTCGCCGTTCCTGTTGAGAGGGCCTCCTCTTGAGATGCGACGGGAAGGCCGGGAACTCTTTCCCGACGAAGCAGGGAAAGGATCCCTCATCTCGAGCTACGAGGCGGAAACGGGGCTCCTCTGGATGTGGGCGGGACCCTCGTGATTCCTCTCGAGTGGAGACGGGTATGTCGGGGAACTTTTTGATTTGCACCAAGGGTGTGAAGGACCCTTTCGAAGTTCCAGAAGTGAGGTGTGATCAGCCTCGAGACGCCTCAGCGGAAATGGGCCTCATCTCGCCTGGAGGGGAGAACCTCCTGGATTTTCTCGAGTTGCGGCAGGTCTTCTCGAGTTACGACGGGGACCTCAGGGACCCGCTCTGGTGGCCTCAGGAAAGGCCAGTCCCCATGCGAGTTGCTAGGGGACCTCTCGGGATTCCTCTCCCGTCCATGCCGGGGCCTCAGTCCTTGTGTGGAGTCGGGGCCGGAACCTGAGGATTCCTCTCCAGTGTTGCCATGGATCTTGGGGTGCTTCTGAGTCTCCGCAGGGGAGTCAGGTCTCGTCTCGAGAGGGGGCATGCACGTGCGCTTTCCTCCCGAGCTGCAGCAGTAGTGTCACGCTTCCTGTCACGTGGATCCAGGAATCTGTGGCTTTCCCTCGAGGCTGTCCCTCGAGGCTTTCCCACGAGGCTTTCCCACAGGGCTGTGCCACGTGCCACCTTGGTGTGAGTCGATCCTCGGCGTGAAAGACGAGCCGGTGAAGGGAAAAGAGGTTCCTATGGAATGGACTGAGACATCTGGGGGACTCTTGGAATGGTGGCACGACCCTGGAGTTCCTCTCGCCGTTCCTGTTGAGAGGGCCTCCTCTTGAGATGCGACGGGAACGCCGGGAACTCTTTCCCGACGAAGCAGGGAAAGGATCCCTAATCTCGAGCTACGAGGCGGAAACGGGGCTCCTCTGGATGTGGGCGGGACCCTCGTGATTCCTCTCGAGTGGAGACGGGTATGTCGGGGAACTTCTTGATTTGCACCAAGGGTCTGAAGGACCCTTTCGAAGTTCCAGAGGTGAGGTGTGATCAGCCTCGAGACGCCTCAGCGGAAATGGGCCTCATCTCGCCTGGAGGGGAGAACCTCCTGGATTTTCTCGAGTTGCGGCAGGTCTTCTCGAGTTACGACGGGGACCTCAGGGACCCGCTCTGGTGGCCTCAGGAAAGGCCAGTCCCCATGCGAGTTGCTAGGGGACCTCTCGGGATTCCTCTCCCGTCCATGCCGGGGCCTCAGTCCTTGTGTGGAGTCGGGGCCGGAACCTGAGGATTCCTCTCCAGTGTTGCCATGGATCTTGGGGTGCTTCTGAGTCTCCGCAGGGGAGTCAGGTCTCGTCTCGAGAGGGGGCATGCACGTGCGCTTTCCTCCCGAGCTGCAGCAGTAGTGTCACGCTTCCTGTCACGTGGATCAAGGGATCTGTGGCTTTCCCTCGAGGCTGTCCCTCGAGGCTTTCCCACGAGGCTTTCCCACAGGGCTGTGCCACGTGCCACCTTGGTGTGAGTCGATCCTCGGCGTGAAAAACAAGCCGGTGAAGGGAAAAGAGGTTCCTCTGGAATGGACTGAGACATCTGGGGGACTCTTGGAATGGTGGCACGACCCTGGAGATCCTCTCGCCGTTCCTGTTGAGAGGGCCTCCTCTTGAGATGCGACGGGAACGCCGGGCACTCTTTCCCGACGAAGCAGGGAAAGGATCCCTCATCTCGAGCTACGAGGCGGAAACGGGGCTCCTTTGGATGTGGGCGGGACCCTCGTGATTCCTCTCGAGTGGAGACGGGTATGTCGGGGAACTTCTTGATTTGCACCAAGGGTGTGAAGGACCCTTTCGAAGTTCCAGAGGTGAGGTGTGATCAGCCTCGAGACGCCTCAGCGGAAATGGGCCTCATCTCGCCTGGAGGGGAGAACCTCCTGGATTATCTCCAGTTGCGGCAGGTCTTCTCGAGTTACGACGGGGACCTCAGGGACCCGCTCTGGTGGCCTCAGGAAAGGCCAGTCCCCAGGCGAGTTGCTAGGGGACCTCTCGGGATTCCTCTCCCGTCCATGCCGGGGCCTCAGTCCTTGTGTGGAGGCGGGGCCGGAACCTGAGGATTCATCTCCACTGTTGCCATGGATCTTGGGGTGCTTCTGAGTCTCCCCAGGGGAGTCAGGCCTCGTCTCGAGTGGGGGCATGCACGTGCGCTTTCCTCCCGAGCTGCAGCAGTAGTGTCACGCTTCCTGTCACGTGGATCAAGGGATTTGTGGCTTTCCCTCGAGGCTGTCCCTCGAGGCTTTCCCACGAGGCTTTCCCACAGGGCTGTGCCACGTGCCACCTTGGTGTGAGTCGATCCTCGGCGTGAAAGACCAGCCGGTGAAGGGAAAAGAGGTTCCTCTGGAATGGACTGAGACATCTGGGGGACTCTTGGAATGGTGGCACGACCCTGGAGTTCCTCTCGCCGTTCCTGTTGAGAGGGCCTCCTCTTGAGATGCGACGGGAACGCCGGGAACTCTTTCCCGACGAAGCAGGGAAAGGATCCCTCATCTCGAGCTACGAGGCGGAAACGGGGCTCCTCTGGATGTGGGCGGGACCCTCGTGATTCCTCTCGAGTGGAGACGGGTATGTCTGGGAACTTCTTGATTTGCACCTAGGGTGTGAAGGACCCTTTCGAAGTTCCAGAGGTGAGGTGTGATCAGCCTCGAGACGCCTCAGCGGAAATGGGCCTCATCTCGCCTGGAGGGGAGAACCTCCTGGATTTTCTCGAGTTGCGGCAGGTCTTCTCGAGTTACGACGGGGACCTCAGGGACCCGCTCTGGTGGCCTCAGGAAAGGCCAGTCCCCATGCGAGTTGCTAGGGGACCTCTCGGGATTCCTCTCCCGTCCATGCCGGGGCCTCAGTCCTTGTGTGGAGTCGGGGCCGCAACCTGAGTATTCCTCTCAAGTGTTGCCATGGATCTTGGGGTGCTTCTGAGTCTCCCCAGGGGAGTCAGGCCTCGTCTCGAGTGGGGGCATGCACGTGCGCTTTCCTCCCGAGCTGCAGCAGTAGTGTCACGCTTCCTGTCACTTGGATCAAGGGATCTGTGGCTTTCCCTCGAGGCTGTCCCTCGAGGCTTTCCCACAGGGCTGTGCCACGTGCCACCTTGGTGTGAGTCGATCCTCGGCGTGAAAGACGAGCCGGTGAAGGGAAAAGTGGTTCCTCTGGAATGGACTGAGACATCTGGGGGACTCTTGGAATGGTGGCACGACCCTGGAGTTCCTCTCGCCGTTCCTGTTGAGAGGGCCTCCTCTTGAGATGCGACGGGAACGCCGGGAACTCTTTCCCGACGAAGCAGGGAAAGGATCCCTCATCTCGAGCTACGAGGCGGAAACGGGGCTCCTCTGGATGTGGGCGGGACCCTCGTGATAACTCTCGAGTGGACACGGCTAGGTCGGGGAACTTCTTGATTTGCACCAAGGGTGTGAAGGACCCTTTCGAAGTTCCAGAGGTGAGGTGTGATCAGCCTCGAGACGCCTCAGCGGAAATGGGCCTCATCTCGCCTGGAGGGGAGAACCTCCTGGATTTTCTCGAGTTGCGGCAGGTCTTCTCGAGTTACGACGGGGACCTCAGGGACCCGCTCTGGTGGCCTCAGGAAAGGCCAGTCCCCATGCGAGTTGCTAGGGGACCTCTCGGGATTCCTCTCCCGTCCATGCCGGGGCCTCAGTCCTTGTGTGGAGTCGGGGCCGGAACCTGAGGATTCCTCTCCAGTGTTGCCATGGATCTTGGGGTGCTTCTGAGTCTCCCCAGGGGAGTCAGGCCTCGTCTCGAGTGGGGGCATGCACGTGCGCTTTCCTCCCGAGCTGCAGCAGTAGTGTCACGCTTCCTGTCACGTGGATCAAGGGATTTGTGGCTTTCCCTCGAGGCTGTCCCTCGAGGCTTTCCCACGAGGCTTTCCCACAGGGCTGTGCCACGTGCCACCTTGGTGTGAGTCGATCCTCGGTGTGAAAGACGAGCCGGTGAAGGGAAAAGAGGTTCCTCTGGAATGGACTGAGACATCTGGGGGACTCTTGGAATGGTGGCACGACCCTGGAGTTCCTCTCGCCGTTCCTGTTGAGAGGGCCTCCTCTTGAGATGCGACGGGAAGGCCGGGAACTCTTTCCCGACGAAGCAGGGAAAGGATCCCTCATCTCGAGCTACGAGGCGGAAACGGGGCTCCTTTGGATGTGGGCGGGACCCTCGTGATTCCTCTCGAGTGGAGACGGGTATGTCGGGGAACTTCTTGATTTGCACCAAGGGTGTGAAGGACCCTTTCGAAGTTCCAGAGGTGAGGTGTGATCAGCCTCGAGACGCCTCAGCGGAAATGGGCCTCATCTCGCCTGGAGGGGAGAACCTCCTGGATTATCTCCAGTTGCGGCAGGTCTTCTCGAGTTACGACGGGGACCTCAGGGACCCGCTCTGGTGGCCTCAGGAAAGGCCAGTCCCCATGCGAGTTGCTAGGGGACCTCTCGGGATTCCTCTCCCGTCCATGCCGGGGCCTCAGTCCTTGTGTGGAGGCGGGGCCGGAACCTGAGGATTCCTCTCCAGTGTTGCCATGGATCTTGGGGTGCTTCTGAGTCTCCCCAGGGGAGTCAGGCCTCGTCTCGAGTGGGGGCATGCACGTGCGCTTTCCTCCCGAGCTGCAGCAGTAGTGTCACGCTTCCTGTCACGTGGATCAAGGGATTTGTGGCTTTCCCACGAGGCTTTCCCACAGGGCTGTGCCACGTGCCACCTTGGTGTGAGTCGATCCTCGGCGTGAAAGACGAGCCGGTGAAGGGAAAAGAGGTTCCTATGGAATGGACTGAGACATCTGGGGGACTCTTGGAATGGTGGCACGACCCTGGAGTTCCTCTCGCCGTTCCTGTTGAGAGGGCCTCCTCTTGAGATGCGACGGGAACGCCGGGAACTCTTTCCCGACGAAGCAGGGAAAGGATCCCTAATCTCGAGCTACGAGGCGGAAACGGGGCTCCTCTGGATGTGGGCGGGACCCTCGTGATTCCTCTCGAGTGGAGACGGGTATGTCGGGGAACTTCTTGATTTGCACCAAGGGTGTGAAGGACCCTTTCGAAGTTCCAGAGGTGAGGTGTGATCAGCCTCGAGACGCCTCAGCGGAAATGGGCCTCATCTCGCCTGGAGGGGAGAACCTCCTGGATTTTCTCGAGTTGCGGCAGGTCTTCTCGAGTTACGACGGGGACCTCAGGGACCCGCTCTGGTGGCCTCAGGAAAGGCCAGTCCCCATGCGAGTTGCTAGGGGACCTCTCGGGATTCCTCTCCCGTCCATGCCGGGGCCTCAGTCCTTGTGTGGAGTCGGGGCCGGAACCTGAGGATTCCTCTCCAGTGTTGCCATGGATCTTGGGGTGCTTCTGAGTCTCCGCAGGGGAGTCAGGTCTCGTCTCGAGAGGGGGCATGCACGTGCGCTTTCCTCCCGAGCTGCAGCAGTAGTGTCACGCTTCCTGTCACGTGGATCAAGGGATCTGTGGCTTTCCCTCGAGGCTGTCCCTCGAGGCTTTCCCACGAGGCTTTCCCACAGGGCTGTGCCACGTGCCACCTTGGTGTGAGTCGATCCTCGGCGTGAAAGACGAGCCGGTGAAGGGAAAAGAGGTTCCTATGGAATGGACTGAGACATCTGGGGGACTCTTGGAATGGTGGCACGACCCTGGAGTTCCTCTCGCCGTTCCTGTTGAGAGGGCCTCCTCTTGAGATGCGACGGGAACGCCGGGAACTCTTTCCCGACGAAGCAGGGAAAGGATCCCTAATCTCGAGCTACGAGGCGGAAACGGGGCTCCTCTGGATGTGGGCGGGACCCTCGTGATTCCTCTCGAGTGGAGACGGGTATGTCGGGGAACTTCTTGATTTGCACCAAGGGTGTGAAGGACCCTTTCGAAGTTCCAGAGGTGAGGTGTGATCAGCCTCGAGACGCCTCAGCGGAAATGGGCCTCATCTCGCCTGGAGGGGAGAACCTCCTGGATTTTCTCGAGTTGCGGCAGGTCTTCTCGAGTTACGACGGGGACCTCAGGGACCCGCTCTGGTGGCCTCAGGAAAGGCCAGTCCCCATGCGAGTTGCTAGGGGACCTCTCGGGATTCCTCTCCCGTCCATGCCGGGGCCTCAGTCCTTGTGTGGAGTCGGGGCCGGAACCTGAGGATTCCTCTCCAGTGTTGCCATGGATCTTGGGGTGCTTCTGAGTCTCCGCAGGGGAGTCAGGTCTCGTCTCGAGAGGGGGCATGCACGTGCGCTTTCCTCCCGAGCTGCAGCAGTAGTGTCACGCTTCCTGTCACGTGGATCAAGGGATCTGTGGCTTTCCCTCGAGGCTGTCCCTCGAGGCTTTCCCACGAGGCTTTCCCACAGGGCTGTGCCACGTGCCACCTTGGTGTGAGTCGATCCTCGGCGTGAAAAACAAGCCGGTGAAGGGAAAAGAGGTTCCTCTGGAATGGACTGAGACATCTGGGGGACTCTTGGAATGGTGGCACGACCCTGGAGATCCTCTCGCCGTTCCTGTTGAGAGGGCCTCCTCTTGAGATGCGACGGGAACGCCGGGCACTCTTTCCCGACGAAGCAGGGAAAGGATCCCTCATCTCGAGCTACGAGGCGGAAACGGGGCTCCTTTGGATGTGGGCGGGACCCTCGTGATTCCTCTCGAGTGGAGACGGGTATGTCGGGGAACTTGATTTGCACCAAGGGTGTGAAGGACCCTTTCGAAGTTCCAGAGGTGAGGTGTGATCAGCCTCGAGACGCCTCAGCGGAAATGGGCCTCATCTCACCTGGAGGGGAGAACCTCCTGGATTATCTCCAGTTGCGGCAGGTCTTCTCGAGTTACGACGGGGACCTCAGGGACCCGCTCTGGTGGCCTCAGGAAAGGCCAGTCCCCAGGCGAGTTGCTAGGGGACCTCTCGGGATTCCTCTCCCGTCCATGCCGGGGCCTCAGTCCTTGTGTGGAGGCGGGGCCGGAACCTGAGGATTCATCTCCACTGTTGCCATGGATCTTGGGGTGCTTCTGAGTCTCCCCAGGGGAGTCAGGCCTCGTCTCGAGTGGGGGCATGCACGTGCGCTTTCCTCCCGAGCTGCAGCAGTAGTGTCACGCTTCCTGTCACGTGGATCAAGGGATTTGTGGCTTTCCCTCGAGGCTGTCCCTCGAGGCTTTCCCACGAGGCTTTCCCACAGGGCTGTGCCACGTGCCACCTTGGTGTGAGTCGATCCTCGGCGTGAAAGACGAGCCGGAGAAGGGAAAAGAGGTTCCTCTGGAATGGACTGAGACATCTGGGGGACTCTTGGAATGGTGGCACGACCCTGGAGTTCCTCTCGCTGTTCCTGTTGAGAGGGCCTCCTCTTGAGATGCGACGGGAACGCCGGGAACTCTTTCCCGACGAAGCAGGGAAAGGATCCCTCATCTCGAGCTACGAGGCGGAAACGGGGCTCCTCTGGATGTGGGCGGGACCCTCGTGATTCCTCTCGAGTGGAGACGGGTATGTCTGGGAACTTCTTGATTTGCACCTAGGGTGTGAAGGACCCTTTCGAAGTTCCAGAGGTGAGGTGTGATCAGCCTCGAGACGCCTCAGCGGAAATGGGCCTCATCTCGCCTGGAGGGGAGAACCTCCTGGATTTTCTCGAGTTGCGGCAGGTCTTCTCGAGTTACGACGGGGACCTCAGGGACCCGCTCTGGTGGCCTCAGGAAAGGCCAGTCCCCATGCGAGTTGCTAGGGGACCTCTCGGGATTCCTCTCCCGTCCATGCCGGGGCCTCAGTCCTTGTGTGGAGTCGGGGCCGCAACCTGAGTATTCCTCTCAAGTGTTGCCATGGATCTTGGGGTGCTTCTGAGTCTCCCCAGGGGAGTCAGGCCTCGTCTCGAGTGGGGGCATGCACGTGCGCTTTCCTCCCGAGCTGCAGCAGTAGTGTCACGCTTCCTGTCACTTGGATCAAGGCATCTGTGGCTTTCCCTCGAGGCTGTCCCTCGAGGCTTTCCCACAGGGCTGTGCCACGTTCCACCTTGGTGTGAGTCGATCCTCGGCGTGAAAGACGAGCCGGTGAAGGGAAAAGTGGTTCCTCTGGAATGGACTGAGACATCTGGGGGACTCTTGGAATGGTGGCACGACCCTGGAGTTCCTCTCGCCGTTCCTGTTGAGAGGGCCTCCTCTTGAGATGCGACGGGAACGCCGGGAACTCTTTCCCGACGAAGCAGGGAAAGGATCCCTCATCTCGAGCTACGAGGCGGAAACGGGGCTCCTCTGGATGTGGGCGGGACCCTCGTGATAACTCTCGAGTGGACACGGCTAGGTCGGGGAACTTCTTGATTTGCACCAAGGGTGTGAAGGACCCTTTCGAAGTTCCAGAGGTGAGGTGTGATCAGCCTCGAGACGCCTCAGCGGAAATGGGCCTCATCTCGCCTGGAGGGGAGAACCTCCTGGATTTTCTCGAGTTGCGGCAGGTCTTCTCGAGTTACGACGGGGACCTCAGGGACCCGCTCTGGTGGCCTCAGGAAAGGCCAGTCCCCATGCGAGTTGCTAGGGGACCTCTCGGGATTCCTCTCCCGTCCATGCCGGGGCCTCAGTCCTTGTGTGGAGTCGGGGCCGGAACGTGAGGATTCCTCTCCAGTGTTGCCATGGATCTTGGGGTGCTTCTGAGTCTCTCCAGGGGAGTCAGGCCTCGTCTCGAGTGGGGGCATGCACGTGCGCTTTCCTCCCAAGCTGCAGCAGTAGTGTCACGCTTCCTGTCACGTGGATCAAGGGATATGTGGCTTTCCCTTGAGGCTGTCCCTCGAGGCTTTCCCACGAGGCTTTCCCACAGGGCTGTGCCACGTGCCACCTTGGTGTGAGTCGATCCTCGGCGTGAAAGACGAGCCGGTGAAGGGAAAAGAGGTTCCTCTGGAATGGACTGAGACATCTGGGGGACTCTTGGGATGGTGGCACGACCCTGGAGTTCCTCTCGCCGTTCCTGTTGAGAGGGCCTCCTCTTGAGATGCGACGGGAACGCCGGGAACTCTTTCCCGACGAAGCAGGGAAAGGATCCCTCATCTCGAGCTACGAGGCGGAAACGGGGCTCCTCTGGATGTGGGCGGGACCCTCGTGATTCCTCTCGAGTGGATACGGGTATGTCTGGGAACTTCTTGATTTGCACCAAGGGTGTGAAGGACCCTTTCGAAGTTCCAGAGGTGAGGTGTGTTCAGCCTCGAGACGCCTCAGCGGAAATGGGCCTCATCTCGCCTGGAGGGGAGAACCTCCTTGATTTTCTCGAGTTGCGGCAGGTCTTCTCGAGTTACGACGGGGACCTCAGGGACCCGCTCTGGTGGCCTCAGGAAAGGCCAGTCCCCATGCGAGTTGCTAGGGGACCTCTCGGGATTCCTCTCCCGTCCATGCCGGGGCCTCAGTCCTTGTGTGGAGTCGGGGCCGGAACCTGAGGATTCCTCTCCAGTGTTGCCATGGATCTTGGGGTGCTTCTGAGTCTCTCCAGGGGAGTCAGGCCTCGTCTCGAGTGGGGGCATGCACGTGCGCTTTCCTCCCAAGCTGCAGCAGTAGTGTCACGCTTCCTGTCACGTGGATCAAGGGATATGTGGCTTTCCCTCGAGGCTGTACCTCGAGGCTTTCCCACGAGGCTTTCCCACAGGGCTGTGCCACGTGCCACCTTGGTGTGAGTCGATCCTCGGCGTGAAAGACGAGCCGGTGAAGGGAAAAGAGGTTCCTCTGGAATGGACTGAGACATCTGGGGGACTCTTGGGATGGTGGCACGACCCTGGAGTTCCTCTCGCCGTTCCTGTTGAGAGGGCCTCCTCTTGAGATGCGACGGGAACGCCGGGAACTCTTTCCCGACGAAGCAGGGAAAGGATCCCTCATCTCGAGCTACGAGGCGGAAACGGGGCTCCTCTGGATGTGGGCGGGACCCTCGTGATAACTCTCGAGTGGACACGGCTAGGTCGGGGAACTTCTTGATTTGCACCAAGGGTGTGAAGGACCCTTTCGAAGTTCCGGAGGTGAGGTGTGATCAGCCTCGAGACGCCTCAGCGGAAATGGGCCTCATCTCGCCTGGAGGGGAGAACCTCCTGGATTTTCTCCAGTTGCGGCAGGTCTTCTCGAGTTACGACGGGGACCTCAGGGACCCGCTCTGGTGGCCTCAGGAAAGGCCAGTCCCCATGCGAGTTGCTAGGGGACGTCTCGGGATTCCTCTCCCGTCCATGCCGGGGCCTCAGTCCTTGTGTGGAGTCGGGGCCGGAACCTGAGGATTCCTCTCCAGTGTTGCCATGGATCTTGGGGTGCTTCTGAGTCTCCCCAGGGGAGTCAGGCCTCCTCTCGAGTGGGGGCATGCACGTGCGCTTTCCTCCCGAGCTGCAGCAGTAGTGTCACGCTTCCTGTCACGTGGATCAAGGGATTTGTGGCTTTCCCTCGAGGCTGTCCCTCGAGGCTTTCCCACGAGGCTTTCCCACAGGGCTGTGCCACGTGCCACCTTGGTGTGAGTCGATCCTCGGCGTGAAAGACGAGCCGGTGAAGGGAAAAGAGGTTCCTCTGGAATGGACTGAGACATCTGGGGGACTCTTGGAATGGTGGCACGACCCTGGAGTTCCTCTCGCCGTTCCTGTTGAGAGGGCCTCCTCTTGAGATGCGACGGGAACGCCGGGAACTCTTTCCCGACGAAGCAGGGAAAGGATCCCTCATCTCGAGCTACGAGGCGGAAACGGGGCTCCTCTGGATGTGGGCAGGACCCTCGTGATTCCTCTCGAGTGGAGACGGGTATGTCTGGGAACTTCTTGATTTGCACCAAGGGTGTGAAGGACCCTTTTGAAGTTCCAGAGGTGAGGTGTGATCAGCCTCGAGACGCCTCAGCGGAAATGGGCCTCATCTCGCCTGGAGGGGAGAACCTCCTGGATTTTCTCGAGTTGCGGCAGGTCTTCTCGAGTTACGACGGGGACCTCAGGGACCCGCTCTGGTGGCCTCAGGAAAGGCCAGTCCCCATGCGAGTTGCTAGGGGACCTCTCGGGATTCCTCTCCCGTCCATGCCGGGGCCTCAGTCCTTGTGTGGAGTCGGGGCCGCAACCTGAGTATTCCTCTCAAGTGTTGCCATGGATCTTGGGGTGCTTCTGAGTCTCCCCAGGGGAGTCGGGCCTCGTCTCGAGTGGGGGCATGCACGTGCGCTTTCCTCCCGAGCTGCAGCAGTAGTGTCACGCTTCCTGTCACGTGGATCAAGGGATCTGTGGCTTTCCCTCGAGGCTTTCCCACAGGGCTGTTCCACGTGCCACCTTGGTGTGAGTCGATCCTCGGCGTGAAAAACGAGCCGGTGAAGGGAAAAGAGGTTCCTCTGGAATGGACTGAGACATCTGGGGGACTCTTGGAATGGTGGCACGACCCTGGAGATCCTCTCGCCATTCCTGTTGAGAGGGCCTCCTCTTGAGATGCGACGGGAACGCCGGGAACTCTTTCCCGACGAAGCAGGGAAAGGATCCCTCATCTCGAGCTACGAGGCGGAAACGGGGCTCCTTTGGATGTGGGCGGGACCCTCGTGATTCCTCTCGAGTGGGACGGGTATGTCGGGGAACTTCTTAATTTGCACCAAGGGTGTGAAGGACCCTTTCGAAGTTCCAGAGGTGAGGTGTGATCAGCCTCGAGACGCCTCAGCGGAAATGGGCCTCATCTCACCTGGAGGGGAGAACCTCCTGGATTATCTCCAGTTGCGGCAGGTCTTCTCGCGTTACGACGGGGACCTCAGGGACCCGCTCTGGTGGCCTCAGGAAAGGCCAGTCCCAATGCGAGTTGCTAGGGGACCTCTCGGGATTCCTCTCCCGTCCATGCCGGGGCCTCAGTCCTTGTGTGGAGGCGGGGCCGGAACCTGAGGATTCCTCTCCACTGTTGCCATGGATCTTGGGGTGCTTCTGAGTCTCCCCAGGGGAGTCAGGCCTCGTCTCGAGTGGGGGCATGCACGTGCGCTTTCCTCCCGAGCTGCAGCAGTAGTGTCACGCTTCCTGTCACTTGGATCAAGGGATCTGTGGCTTTCCCTCGAGGCTGTCCCTCGAGGCTTTCCCACAGGGCTGTGCCACGTGCCACCTTGGTGTGAGTCGATCCTCGGCGTGAAAGACGAGCCGGTGAAGGGGAAAGAGGTTCCTCTGGAATGGACTGAGACAACTGGGGGACTCTTGGAATGGTGGCACGACCCTGGAGTTCCTCTCGCCGTTCCTGTTGAGAGGGCCTCCTCTTGAGATGCGACGGGAACGCCGGGAACTCTTTCCCGACGAAGCAGGGAAAGGATCCCTCATCTCGAGCTACGAGGCGGAAACGGGGCTCCTCTGGATGTGGGCGGGACCCTCGTGATAACTCTCGAGAGGACACGGCTAGGTCGGGGAACTTCTTGATTTGCACCAAGGGTGTGAAGGACCCTTTCGAAGTTCCAGAGGTGAGGTGTGATCAGCCTCGAGACGCCTCAGCGGAAATGGGCCTCATCTCGCCTGGAGGGGAGAACCTCCTGGATTTTCTCGAGTTGCGGCAGGTCTTCTCGAGTTACGACGGGGACCTCAGGGACCCGCTCTGGTGGCCTCAGGAAAGGCCAGTCCCCATGCGAGT
Organism: Budorcas taxicolor; assembly: GCF_023091745.1. Taxonomy (NCBI): domain Eukaryota; kingdom Metazoa; phylum Chordata; class Mammalia; order Artiodactyla; family Bovidae; genus Budorcas; species Budorcas taxicolor. The sequence continues at coordinate 130,812 of NW_026291676.1, forward strand.
TGCTAGGGGACCTCTCGGGATTCCTCTCCCGTCCATGCCGGGGCCTCAGTCCTTGTGTGGAGTCGGGGCCGGAACCTGAGGATTCCTCTCCAGTGTTGCCATGGATCTTGTGGTGCTTCTGAGTCTCTCCAGGGGAGTCAGGCCTCGTCTCGAGTGGGGGCATGCACGTGCGCTTTCCTCCCGAGCTGCAGCAGTAGTGTCACGCTTCCTGTCACGTGGATCAAGGGATCTGTGGCTTTCCCTCGAGGCTGTCCCTCGAGGCTTTCCCACGAGGCTTTCCCACAGGGCTGTGCCACGTGCCACCTTGGTGTGAGTCGATCCTCGGCGTGAAAGACGAGCCGGTGAAGGGAAAAGAGGTTCCTCTGGAATGGACTGAGACATCTGGGGGACTCTTGGAATGGTGGCACGACCCTGGAGTTCCTCTCGCCGTTCCTGTTGAGAGGGCCTCCTCTTGAGATGCGACGGGAACGCCGGGAACTCTTTCCCGACGAAGCAGGGAAAGGATCCCTCATCTCGAGCTACGAGGCGGAAACGGGGCTCCTCTGGATGTGGGCAGGACCCTCGTGATTCCTCTCGAGTGGAGACGGGTATCTCGGGGAACTTCTTGATTTGCACCAAGGGTGTGAAGGACCCTTTCGAAGTTCCAGAGGTGAGGTGTGATCAGCCTCGAGACGCCTCAGCGGAAATGGGCCTCATCTCGCCTGGAGGGGAGAACCTCCTGGATTATCTCCAGTTGCGGCAGGTCTTCTCGAGTTACGACGGGGACCTCAGGGACCCGCTCTGGTGGCCTCAGGAAAGGCCAGTCCCAATGCGAGTTGTAGGGGACCTCTCGGGATTCCTCTCCCGTCCATGCCGGGGCCTCAGTCCTTGTGTGGAGGCGGGGCCGGAACCTGAGGATTCCTCTCCACTGTTGCCATGGATCTTGGGGTGCTTCTGAGTCTCCCCAGGGGAGTCAGGCCTCGTCTCGAGTGGGGGCATGCACGTGCGCTTTCCTCCCGAGCTGCAGCAGTAGTGTCATGCTTCCTGTCACGTGGATCAAGGGATCTGTGGCTTTCCCTCGAGGCTTTCCCTCGAGGCTTTCCCACAGGGCTGTGCCACGTGCCACCTTGGTGTGAGTCGATCCTCGGCGTGAAAGACGAGCCGGTGAAGGGAAAAGAGGTTCCTCTGGAATGGACTGAGACATCTGGGGGACTCTTGGAATGGTGGCACGACCCTGGAGTTCCTCTCGCCGTTCCTGTTGAGAGGGCCTCCTCTTGAGATGCGACGGGAACGCCGGGAACTCTTTCCCGACGAAGCAGGGAAAGGATCCCTCATCTCGAGCTATGAGGCGGAAACGGGGCTCCTCTGGATGTGGGCGGGACCCTCGTGATAACTCTCGTGTGGACACGGCTAGGTCGGGGAACTTCTTGATTTGCACCAAGGGTGTGAAGGACCCTTTCGAAGTTCCAGAGGTGAGGTGTGATCAGCCTCGAGACGCCTCAGCGGAAATGGGCCTCATCTCGCCTGGAGGGGAGAACCTCCTGGATTTTCTCCAGTTGCGGCAGGTCTTCTCGAGTTACGACGGGGACCTCAGGGACCCGCTCTGGTGGCCTCAGGAAAGGCCAGTCCCCATGCGAGTTGCTAGGGGACCTCTCGGGATTCCTCTCCCGTCCATGCCGGGGCCTCAGTCCTTGTGTGGAGTCGGGGCCGGAACCTGAGGATTCCTCTCCAGTGTTGCCATGGATCTTGGGGTGCTTCTGAGTCTCTCCAGGGGAGTCAGGCCTCGTCTCGAGTGGGGGCATGCACGTGCGCTTTCCTCCCGAGCTGCAGCAGTAGTGTCACGCTTCCTGTCACGTGGATCAAGGGATTTGTGGCTTTCCCTCGAGGCTGTCCCTCGAGGCTTTCCCACGAGGCTTTCCCACAGGGCTGTGCCACGTGCCACCTTGGTGTGAGTCGATCCTCGGCGTGAAAGACGAGCCGGTGAAGGGAAAAGAGGTTCCTCTGGAAAGGACTGAGACATCTGGGGGACTCTTGGAATGGTGGCACGACCCTGGAGTTCCTCTCGCCGTTCCTGTTGAGAGGGCCTCCTCTTGAGATGCGAGGGGAACGCCGGGAACTCTTTCCCGACGAAGCAGGGAAAGGATCCCTCATCTCGAGCTACGAGGTGGAAACGGGGCTCCTCTGGATGTGGTCAGGACCCTCGTGATTCCTCTCGAGTGGAGACGGGTATCTCGGGGAACTTCTTGATTTGCATCAAGGGTGTGAAGGACCCTTTCGAAGTTCCAGAGGTGAGGTGTGATCAGCCTCGAGACGCCTCAGCGGAAATGGGCCTCATCTCGCCTGGAGGGGAGAACCTCCTGGATTATCTCCAGTTGCGGCAGGTCTTCTCGAGTTACGACGGGGACCTCAGGGACCCGCTCTGGTGGCCTCAGGAAAGGCCAGTCCCAATGCGAGTTGCTAGGGGACCTCTCGGGATTCCTCTCCCGTCCATGCCGGGGCCTCAGTCCTTGTGTGGAGGCGGGGCCGGAACCTGAGGATTCCTCTCCACTGTTGCCATGGATCTTGGGGTGCTTCTGAGTCTATCCAGGGGAGTCAGGCCTCGTCTCGAGTGGGGGCATGCACGTGCGCTTTCCTCCCGAGCTGCAGCAGTAGTGTCACGCTTCCTGTCACGTGGATCAAGGGATCTGTGGCTTTCCCTCTAGGCTGTCCCTCGAGGCTTTCCCACAGGGCTGTGCCACGTGCCACCTTGGTGTGAGTCGATCCTCGGCGTGAAAGACGAGCCGGTGAAGGGAAAAGAGGTTCCTCTGGAATGGACTGAGACATCTGGGGGACTCTTGGAATGGTGGCACGACCCTGGAGTTCCTCTCGCCGTTCCTGTTGAGAGGGCCTCCTCTTGAGATGCGACGGGAACGCTGGGAACTCTTTCCCGACGAAGCAGGGAAAGGATCCCTCATCTCGAGCTACGAGGCGGAAACGGGGCTCCTCTGGATGTGGGCGGGACCCTCGTGATAACTCTCGAGTGGACACGGCTAGGTCGGGGAACTTCTTGATTTGCACCAAGGGTGTGAAGGACCCTTTCGAAGTTCCAGAGGTGAGGTGTGATCAGCCTCGAGACGCCTCAGCGGAAATGGGCCTCATCTCGCCTGGAGGGGAGAACCTCTTGGATTTTCTCGAGTTGCGGCAGGTCTTCTCGAGTTACGACGGAGACCACAGGGACCCGCTCTGGTGGCCTCAGGAAAGGCCAGTCCCCATACGAGATGCTAGGGGACCTCTTGGGATTCCTCTCCCGTCCATGCCGGGGCCTCAGTCCTTGTGTGGAGTCGGGGCCGGAACCTGAGGATTCCTCTCCAGTGTTGCCATGGATCTTGGGGTGCTTCTGAGTCTCCCCAGGGGAGTCAGGGTTCGTCTCGAGTGGGGGCATGCACGTGCGCTTTCCTCCCGAGCTGCAGCAGTAGTGTCACGCTTCCTGTCACGTGGATCAAGGGATCTGTGGCTTTCCCTCGAGGCTGTCCCTCGAGGCTTTCCCACGAGGCTTTCCCACAGGGCTGTGCCACGTGCCACCTTGGTGTGAGTCGATCCTCGGTGTGAAAGACGAGCCGGTGAAGGGAAAAGAGGTTCCTCTGGAATGGACTGAGACATCTGGGGGACTCTTGGAATGGTGGCACGACCCTGGAGATCTTCTCGCCGTTCCTGTTGAGAGGGCCTCCTCTTGAGATGCGACGGGAACGCCGCGATCTCTTTCCCGACGAAGCAGGGAAAGGATCCCTCATCTCGAGCTACGAGGCGGAAACGGGGCTCCTCTGGATGTGGGCGGGACCCTCGTGATAACTCTCGAGTGGACACGGCTAGGTCGGGGAACTTCTTGATTTGCACCAAGGGTGTGAAGGACCCTCTCGAAGTTCGAGAGGTGAGGTGTGATCAGCCTCGAGACGCCTCAGCGGAAATGGTCCTCATCTCGTCTGGAGGGGAGAACCTCCTGGATTTTCTCGAGTTGCGGCAGGTCTTCTCGAGTTACGACGGGGACCTCAGGGACCCGCTCTGGTGGCCTCAGGAAAGGCCAGTCCCCATGCGAGTTGGTAGGGGACCTCTCGGGATTCCTCTCCCGTCCATGCCGGGGCCTCAGTCCTTGTGTGGAGTCGGGGCCGGAACCTGAGGATTCCTCTCCAGTGTTGCCATGGATCTTGGGGTGCTTCTGAGTCTCCGCAGGGGAGTCAGGTCTCGTCTCGAGAGGGGGCATGCACGTGCGCTTTCCTCCCGAGCTGCAGCAGTAGTGTCACGCTTCCTGTCACGTGGATCAAGGGATCTGTGGCTTTCCCTCGAGGCTGTCCCTCGAGGCTTTCCCACGAGGCTTTCCCGCAGGGCTGTGCCACGTGCCACCTTGGTGTGAGTCGATTCTCGGCGTGAAAAACGAGCCGGTGAAGGGAAAAGAGGTTCCTCTGGAATGGACTGAGACATCTGGGGGACTCTTGGAATGGTGGCACGACCCTGGAGATCCTCTCGCCGTTCCTGTTGAGAGGGCCTCCTCTTGAGATGCGACGGGAAGGCCGGGAACTCTTTCCCGACGAAGCAGGGAAAGGATCCCTCATCTGAAGCTACGAGGCGGAAACGGGGCTCCTTTGGATGTGGGCGGGACCCTCGTGATTCCTCTCGAGTGGAAACGGTTATGTCTGGGAACTTCTTGATTTGCACCAAGGGTGTGAAGGACCCTTTCGAAGTTCCAGAGGTGAGGTGTGATCAGCCTCGAGACGCCTCAGCGGAAATGGGCCTCATCTCGCCTGGAGGGGAGAACCTCCTGGATTTTCTCGAGTTGCGGCAGGTCTTCTCGAGTTACGACGGGGACCTCAGGGACCCGCTCTGGTGGCCTCAGGAAAGGCCAGTCCCCATGCGAGTTGCTAGGGGACCTCTCGGGATTCCTCTCCCGTCCATGCCGGGGCCTCAGTCCTTGTGTGGAGTCGGGGCCGGAACCTGAGGATTCCTCTCCACTGTTGCCATGGATCTTGGGGTGCTTCTGAGTCTCCCCAGGGGAGTCAGGCCTCGTCTCGAGTGGGGGCATGCACGTGCGCTTTCCTCCCGAGCTGCAGCAGTAGTGTCACGCTTCCTGTCACGTGGATCAAGGGATCTGTGGCTTTCCCTCGAGGCTGTCCCTCGAGGCTTTCCCACAGGGCTGTGCCACGTGCCACCTTGGTGTGAGTCGATCCTCGGCGTGAAAGACGAGCCGGTGAAGGGAAAAGAGGTTCCTCTGGAATGGACTGAGACATCTGGGGGACTCTTGGAATGGTGGCACGACCCTGGAGTTCCTATCGCCGTTCCTGTTGAGAGGGCCTCCTCTTGAGATGCGACGGGAACGCCGGGAACTCTTTCCCGACGAAGCAGGGAAAGGATCCCTCATCTCGAGCTACGAGGCGGAAACGGGGCTCCTCTGGATGTGGGCAGGACCCTCGTGATTCCTCTCGAGTGGAGACGGGTGTCTCGGGGAACTTCTTGATTTGCACCAAGGGTGTGAAGGACCCTTTCGAAGTTCCAGAGGTGAGGTGTGATCAGCCTCGAGACGCCTCAGCGGAAATGGGCCTCATCTCGCCTGGAGGGGAGAACCTCCTGGATTTTCTCCAGTTGCGGCAGGTCTTCTCGAGTTACGACGGGGACCTCAGGGACCCGCTCTGGTGGCCTCAGGAAAGGCCAGTCCCCATGCGAGTTGCTAGGGGACCTCTCGGGATTCCTCTCCCGTCCATGCCGGGGCCTCAGTCCTTGTGTGGAGGCGGGGCCGGAACCTGAGGATTCCTCTCCAGTGTTGCCATGGATCTTGGGGTGCTTCTGAGTCTCCCCAGGGGAGTCAGGCGGCGTCTCGAGTGGGGGCATGCACGTGCGCTTTCCTCCCGAGCTGCAGCAGTAGTGTCACGCTTCCTGTCACGTGGATCAAGGGATCTGTGGCTTTCCCTCGAGGCTGTCCCTCGAGGCTTTCCCACAGGGCTGTGCCACGTGCCACCTTGGTGTGAGTCGATCCTCGGCGTGAAAGACGAGCCGGTGAAGGGAAAAGAGGTTTCTCTGGAATGGACTGAGACATCTGGGGGACTCTTGGAATGGTGGCACGACCCTGGAGTTCCTCTCGCCGTTCCTGTTGAGAGGGCCTCCTCTTGAGATGCGACGGGAACGCCGGGAACTCTTTCCCGACGAAGCAGGGAAAGGATCCCTCATCTCGAGCTACGAGGCGGAAACGGGGCTCCTCTGGATGTGGGCGGGACCCTCGTGATAACTCTCGAGTGGACACGGCTAGGTCGGGGAACTTCTTGATTTGCACCATGGGTGTGAAGGACCCTTTCGAAGTTCCAGAGGTGAGGTGTGATCAGCCTCGAGACGCCTCAGCGGAAATGGGCCTCATCTCGCCTGGAGGGGAGAACCTCTTGGATTTTCTCGAGTTGCGGCAGGTCTTCTCGAGTTACGACGGAGACCACAGGGACCCGCTCTGGTGGCCCCAGGAAAGGCCAGTCCCCATACGAGTTGCTAGGGGACCTCTTGGGATTCCTCTCCCGTCCATGCCGGGGCCTCAGTCCTTGTGTGGAGTCGGGGCCGGAACCTGAGGATTCCTCTCCAGTGTTGCCTTGGATCTTGGGGTGCTTCTGAGTCTCCCCAGGGGAGTCAGGCGGCGTCTCGAGTGGGGGCATGCAGGTGCGCTTTCCTCCCGAGCTGCAGCAGTAGTGTCACGCTTCCTGTCACGTGGATCAAGGGATCTGTGGCTTTCCCTCGAGGCTGTCCCTCGAGGCTTTCCCACGAGGCTTTCCCACAGGGCTGTGCCACGTGCCACCTTGGTGTGAGTCGATCCTCGGCGTGAAAGACGAGCCGGTGAAGGGAAAAGAGGTTCCTCTGGAATGGACTGAGACATCTGGGGGACTCTTGGAATGGTGGCACGACCCTGGAGTTCCTCTCGCCGTTCCTGTTGAGAGGGCCTCCTCTTGAGATGCGACGGGAACGCCGGGAACTCTTTCCCGATGAAGCAGGGAAAGGATCCCTCATCTCGAGCTACGAGGCGGAAACGGGGCTCCTCTGGATGTGGGCGGGACCCTCGTGATTCCTCTCGAGTGGACACGGCTAGGTCGGGGAACTTCTTGATTTGCACCAAGGGTGTGAAGGACCCTTTCGAAGTTCCAGAGGTGAGGTGTGATCAGCCTCGAGACGCCTCAGCGGAAATGGGCCTCATCTCGCCTGGAGGGGAGAACCTCTTGGATTTTCTCCAGTTGCGGCAGGTCTTCTCGAGTTACGACGGGGACCTCAGGGACCCGCTCTGGTGGCCTCAGGAAGGCCAGTCCCCATGCAAGTTGCTAGGGGACCTCTGGGGATTACTCTCCCGTCCATACCGGGGCCTCAGTCCTTGTGTGGAGTCGGGGCCGGAACCTGAGGATTCCTCTCCAGTGTTGCCATGGATCTTGGGGTGCTTCTGTGTCTCCCCAGGGGAGTCAGGCCTCGTCTCGAGTGGGGGCATGCACGTGCGCTTTCCTCCCGAGCTGCAGCAGTAGTGTCACGCTTCCTGTCACGTGGATCCAGGGATCTGTGGCTTTCCCTCGAGGCTTTCCCACGAGGCTTTCCCACAGGGCTGTTCCACGTGCCACCTTGGTGTGAGTCGATCCTCGGCGTGAAAGACGAGCCGGTGAAGGGAAAAGAGGTTCCTCTGGAATGGACTGAGACATCTGGGGGACTCTTGGAATGGTGGCACGACCCTGGAGTTCCTCTCGCCGTTCCTGTTGAGAGGGCCTCCTCTTGAGATGCGACGGGAACGCCGGGAACTCTTTCCCGACGAAGCAGGGAAAGGATCCCTCATCTCGAGCTACGAGGCGGAAACGGGGCTCCTCTGGATGTGGGCGGGACCCACGTGATTCCTCTCGAGTGGAGACGGCTAGGTCGGGGAACTTCTTGATTTGCACCAAGGGTGTGAAGGACCCTTTCGAAGTTCCAGAGGTGAGGTGTGATCAGCCTCGAGATGCCTCAGCGGAAATGGGCCTCATCTCGCCTGGAGGGGAGAACCTCCTGGATTTTCTCGAGTTGCGGCAGGTCTTCTAGAGTTATGACGGGGACCACAGGGACCCGCTCTGGTGGCCTCAGGAAAGGCCAGTCCCCATGCGAGTTGCTAGGGGACCACTCGGGATTCCTCTCCCGTCCATGCCGGGGCCTCAGTCCTTGTGTGGAGTCGGGGCCGGAACCTGAGGATTCCTCTCCAGTGTTGCCATGGATCTTGGGGTGCTTCTGAGTCTCCCCAGGGGAGTCAGGCGGCGTCTCGAGTGGGGGCATGCACGTGCGCTTTCCTCCCGAGCTGCAGCAGTAGTGTCACGCTTCCTGTCACGTGGATCAAGGGATCTGTGGCTTTCCCTCGAGGCTGTCCCTCGAGGCTTTCCCACGAGGCTTTCCCACAGGGCTGTGCCACGTGCCACCTTGGTGTGAGTCGATCCTCGGTGTGAAAGACGAGCCGGTGAAGGGAAAAGAGGTTCCTCTGGAATGGACTGAGTCATCTGGGGGACTCTTGGAATGGTGGCACGACCCTGGAGTTCCTCTCGCCGTTCCTGTTTAGAGGGCCTCCTCTTGAGATGCGACGGGAACGCCGGGAACTCTTTCCCGACGAAGCAGGGAAAGGATCCCTCATCTCGAGCTAAGAGGCGGAAACGGGGCTCCTCTGGATGTGGGCGGGACCGTCGTGATTCCTCTCGAGTGGACACGGCTAGGTCGGGGAACTTCTTGATTTGCACCAAGGGTGTGAAGGACCCTTTCGAAGTTCCAGAGGTGAGGTGTGATCAGCCTCGAGACGCCTCAGCGGAAATGGGCCTCATCTCGCCTGGAGGGGAGAACCTCCTGGATTTTCTCGAGTTGCGGCAGGTCTTCTCGAGTTACGACGGGGACCTCAGGGACCCGCTCTGGTGGCCTCAGGAAAGGCCAGTCCCCATGCGAGTTGCTAGGGGACCTCTCGGGATTCCTCTCCCGTCCATGCCGGGGCCTCAGTCCTTGTGTGGAGTCGGGGCCGGAACCTGAGGATTCCTCTCCACTGTTGCCATGGATCTTGGGGTGCTTCTGAGTCTCCCCAGGGGAGTCAGGCCTCGTCTCGAGTGGGGGCATGCACGTGCGCTTTCCTCCCGAGCTGCAGCAGTAGTGTCACGCTTCCTGTCACGTGGATCAAGGGATCTGTGGCTTTCCCTCGAGGCTGTCCCTCGAGGCTTTCCCACAGGGCTGTGCCACGTGCCACCTTGGTGTGAGTCGATCCTCGGCGTGAAAGACGAGCCGGTGAAGGGAAAAGAGGTTCCTCTGGAATGGACTGAGACATCTGGGGGACTCTTGGAATGGTGGCACGACCCTGGAGTTCCTATCGCCGTTCCTGTTGAGAGGGCCTCCTCTTGAGATGCGACGGGAACGCCGGGAACTCTTTCCCGACGAAGCAGGGAAAGGATCCCTCATCTCGAGCTACGAGGCGGAAACGGGGCTCCTCTGGATGTGGGCAGGACCCTCGTGATTCCTCTCGAGTGGAGACGGGTGTCTCGGGGAACTTCTTGATTTGCACCAAGGGTGTGAAGGACCCTTTCGAAGTTCCAGAGGTGAGGTGTGATCAGCCTCGAGACGCCTCAGCGGAAATGGGCCTCATCTCGCCTGGAGGGGAGAACCTCCTGGATTTTCTCCAGTTGCGGCAGGTCTTCTCGAGTTACGACGGGGACCTCAGGGACCCGCTCTGGTGGCCTCAGGAAAGGCCAGTCCCCATGCGAGTTGCTAGGGGACCTCTCGGGATTCCTCTCCCGTCCATGCCGGGGCCTCAGTCCTTGTGTGGAGGCGGGGCCGGAACCTGAGGATTCCTCTCCAGTGTTGCCATGGATCTTGGGGTGCTTCTGAGTCTCCCCAGGGGAGTCAGGCGGCGTCTCGAGTGGGGGCATGCACGTGCGCTTTCCTCCCGAGCTGCAGCAGTAGTGTCACGCTTCCTGTCACGTGGATCAAGGGATCTGTGGCTTTCCCTCGAGGCTGTCCCTCGAGGCTTTCCCACAGGGCTGTGCCACGTGCCACCTTGGTGTGAGTCGATCCTCGGCGTGAAAGACGAGCCGGTGAAGGGAAAAGAGGTTCCTCTGGAATGGACTGAGACATCTGGGGGACTCTTGGAATGGTGGCACGACCCTGGAGTTCCTCTCGCCGTTCCTGTTGAGAGGGCCTCCTCTTGAGATGCGACGGGAACGCCGGGAACTCTTTCCCGACGAAGCAGGGAAAGGATCCCTCATCTCGAGCTACGAGGCGGAAACGGGGCTCCTCTGGATGTGGGCGGGACCCTCGTGATAACTCTCGAGTGGACACGGCTAGGTCGGGGAACTTCTTGATTTGCACCATGGGTGTGAAGGACCCTTTCGAAGTTCCAGAGGTGAGGTGTGATCAGCCTCGAGACGCCTCAGCGGAAATGGGCCTCATCTCGCCTGGAGGGGAGAACCTCTTGGATTTTCTCGAGTTGCGGCAGGTCTTCTCGAGTTACGACGGAGACCACAGGGACCCGCTCTGGTGGCCCCAGGAAAGGCCAGTCCCCATACGAGTTGCTAGGGGACCTCTTGGGATTCCTCTCCCGTCCATGCCGGGGCCTCAGTCCTTGTGTGGAGTCGGGGCCGGAACCTGAGGATTCCTCTCCAGTGTTGCCTTGGATCTTGGGGTGCTTCTGAGTCTCCCCAGGGGAGTCAGGCGGCGTCTCGAGTGGGGGCCTTCAGGTGCGCTTTCCTCCCGAGCTGCAGCAGTAGTGTCACGCTTCCTGTCACGTGGATCAAGGGATCTGTGGCTTTCCCTCGAGGCTGTCCCTCGAGGCTTTCCCACGAGGCTTTCCCACAGGGCTGTGCCACGTGCCACCTTGGTGTGAGTCGATCCTCGGCGTGAAAGACGAGCCGGTGAAGGGAAAAGAGGTTCCTCTGGAATGGACTGAGACATCTGGGGGACTCTTGGAATGGTGGCACGACCCTGGAGTTCCTCTCGCCGTTCCTGTTGAGAGGGCCTCCTCTTGAGATGCGACGGGAACGCCGGGAACTCTTTCCCGATGAAGCAGGGAAAGGATCCCTCATCTCGAGCTACGAGGCGGAAACGGGGCTCCTCTGGATGTGGGCGGGACCCTCGTGATTCCTCTCGAGTGGACACGGCTAGGTCGGGGAACTTCTTGATTTGCACCAAGGGTGTGAAGGACCCTTTCGAAGTTCCAGAGGTGAGGTGTGATCAGCCTCGAGACGCCTCAGCGGAAATGGGCCTCATCTCGCCTGGAGGGGAGAACCTCTTGGATTTTCTCCAGTTGCGGCAGGTCTTCTCGAGTTACGACGGGGACCTCAGGGACCCGCTCTGGTGGCCTCAGGAAGGCCAGTCTCCATGCAAGTTGCTAGGGGACCTCTGGGGATTACTCTCCCGTCCATACCGGGGCCTCAGTCCTTGTGTGGAGTCGGGGCCGGAACCTGAGGATTCCTCTCCAGTGTTGCCATGGATCTTGGGGTGCTTCTGTGTCTCCCCAGGGGAGTCAGGCCTCGTCTCGAGTGGGGGCATGCACGTGCGCTTTCCTCCCGAGCTGCAGCAGTAGTGTCACGCTTCCTGTCACGTGGATCCAGGGATCTGTGGCTTTCCCTCGAGGCTTTCCCACGAGGCTTTCCCACAGGGCTGTTCCACGTGCCACCTTGGTGTGAGTCGATCCTCGGCGTGAAAGACGAGCCGGTGAAGGGAAAAGAGGTTCCTCTGGAATGGACTGAGACATCTGGGGGACTCTTGGAATGGTGGCACGACCCTGGAGTTCCTCTCGCCGTTCCTGTTGAGAGGGCCTCCTCTTGAGATGCGACGGGAACGCCGGGAACTCTTTCCCGACGAAGCAGGGAAAGGATCCCTCATCTCGAGCTACGAGGCGGAAACGGGGCTCCTCTGGATGTGGGCGGGACCCACGTGATTCCTCTCGAGTGGAGACGGCTAGGTCGGGGAACTTCTTGATTTGCACCAAGGGTGTGAAGGACCCTTTCGAAGTTCCAGAGGTGAGGTGTGATCAGCCTCGAGATGCCTCAGCGGAAATGGGCCTCATCTCGCCTGGAGGGGAGAACCTCCTGGATTTTCTCGAGTTGCGGCAGGTCTTCTAGAGTTATGACGGGGACCACAGGGACCCGCTCTGGTGGCCTCAGGAAAGGCCAGTCCCCATGCGAGTTGCTAGGGGACCACTCGGGATTCCTCTCCCGTCCATGCCGGGGCCTCAGTCCTTGTGTGGAGTCGGGGCCGGAACCTGAGGATTCCTCTCCAGTGTTGCCATGGATCTTGGGGTGCTTCTGAGTCTCCCCAGGGGAGTCAGGCGGCGTCTCGAGTGGGGGCATGCACGTGCGCTTTCCTCCCGAGCTGCAGCAGTAGTGTCACGCTTCCTGTCACGTGGATCAAGGGATCTGTGGCTTTCCCTCGAGGCTGTCCCTCGAGGCTTTCCCACGAGGCTTTCCCACAGGGCTGTGCCACGTGCCACCTTGGTGTGAGTCGATCCTCGGTGTGAAAGACGAGCCGGTGAAGGGAAAAGAGGTTCCTCTGGAATGGACTGAGTCATCTGGGGGACTCTTGGAATGGTGGCACGACCCTGGAGTTCCTCTCGCCGTTCCTGTTTAGAGGGCCTCCTCTTGAGATGCGACGGGAACGCCGGGAACTCTTTCCCGACGAAGCAGGGAAAGGATCCCTCATCTCGAGCTAAGAGGCGGAAACGGGGCTCCTCTGGATGTGGGCGGGACCGTCGTGATTCCTCTCGAGTGGACACGGCTAGGTCGGGGAACTTCTTGATTTGCACCAAGGGTGTGAAGGACCCTTTCGAAGTTCCAGAGGTGAGGTGTGATCAGCCTCGAGACGCCTCAGCGGAAATGGGCCTCATCTCGCCTGGAGGGGAGAACCTCCTGGATTTTCTCGAGTTGCGGCAGGTCTTCTCGAGTTACGACGGGGACCTCAGGGACCCGCTCTGGTGGCCTCAGGAAAGGCCAGTCCCCATGCGAGTTGCTAGGGGACCTCTCGGGATTACTCTCCCGTCCATACCGGGGCCTCAGTCCTTGTGTGGAGTCGGGGCCGGAACCTGAGGATTCCTCTCCAGTGTTGCCATGGATCTTGGGGTGCTTCTGTGTCTCCCCAGGGGAGTCAGGCCTCGTCTCGAGTGGGGGCATGCACGTGCGCTTTCCTCCCGAGCTGCAGCTGTAGTGTCACGCTTCTTGTCACGTGGATCCAGGGATCTGTGGCTTTCCCTCGAGGCTGTCCCTCGAGGCTTTCCCACGAGGCTTTCCCACAGGGCTGTTCCACGTGCCACCTTGGTGTGAGTCGATCCTCGGCGTGAAAGACGAGCCGGTGAAGGGAAAAGAGGTTCCTCTGGAATGGACTGAGACATCTGGGGGACTCTTGGAATGGTGGCACGACCCTGGAGTTCCTCTCGCCGTTCCTGTTGAGAGGGCCTCCTCTTGAGATGCGACGGGAACGCCGGGAACTCTTTCCCGACGAAGCAGGGAAAGGATCCCTCATCTCGAGCTATGAGGCGGAAACGGGGCTCCTCTGGATGTGGGCGGGACCCACGTGATTCCTCTCGAGTGGAGACGGCTAGGTCGGGGAACTTCTTGATTTGCACCAAGGGTGTGAAGGACCCTTTCGAAGTTCCAGAGGTGAGGTGTGATCAGCCTCGAGACGCCTCAGCGGAAATGGGCCTCATCTCGCCTGGAGGGGAGAACCTCCTGGATTTTCTCGAGTTGCGGCAGGTCTTCTCGAGTTATGACGGGGACCACAGGGACCCGCTCTGGTGGCCTCAGGAAAGGCCAGTCCCCATGCGAGTTGCTATGGGACCACTCGGGATTCCTCTCCCGTCCATGCCGGGGCCTCAGTCCTTGTGTGGAGTCGGGGCCGGAACCTGAGGATTCCTCTCCAGTGTTGCCATGGATCTTGGGGTGCTTCTGAGTCTCCCCAGGGGAGTCAGGCGGCGTCTCGAGTGGGGGCATGCACGTGCGCTTTCCTCCCGAGCTGCAGCAGTAGTGTCACGCTTCCTGTCACGTGGATCAAGGGATCTGTGGCTTTCCCTCGAGGCTGTCCCTCGAGGCTTTCCCACGAGGCTTTCCCACAGGGCTGTGCCACGTGCCACCTTGGTGTGAGTCGATCCTCGGTGTGAAAGACGAGCCGGTGAAGGGAAAAGAGGTTCCTCTGGAATGGACTGAGTCATCTGGGGGACTCTTGGAATGGTGGCACGACCCTGGAGATCTTCTCGCCTTTCCTGTTGAGAGGGCCTCCTCTTGAGATGCGACGGGAACGCCGCGATCTCTTTCCCGACGAAGCAGGGAAAGGATCCCTCATCTCGAGCTACGAGGCGGAAACGGGGCTCCTCTGGATGTGGGCGGGACCCTCGTGATTCCTCTCGAGTGGACACGGCTAGGTCGGGGAACTTCTTGATTTGCACCAAGGGTGTGAAGGACCCTCTCGAAGTTCGAGAGGTGAGGTGTGATCAGCCTCGAGACGCCTCAGCGGAAATGGTCCTCATCTCGTCTGGAGGGGAGAACCTCCTGGATTTTCTCGAGTTGCGGCAGGTCTTCTCGAGTTACGACGGGGACCTCAGGGACCCGCTCTGGTGGCCTCAGGAAAGGCCAGTCCCCATGCGAGTTGCTAGGGGACCTCTCGGGATTCCTCTCCCGTCCATGCCGGGGCCTCAGTCCTTGTGTGGAGTCGGGGCCGGAACCTGAGGATTCCTCTCCAGTGTTGCCATGGATCTTGGGGTGCTTCTGAGTCTCCGCAGGGGAGTCAGGTCTCGTCTCGAGAGGGGGCATGCACGTGCGCTTTCCTCCCGAGCTGCAGCAGTAGTGTCACGCTTCCTGTCACGTGGATCAAGGGATCTGTGGCTTTCCCTCGAGGCTGTCCCTCGAGGCTTTCCCACAGGGCTGTGCCACGTGCCACCTTGGTGTGAGTCGATCCTCGGCGTGAAAGACGAGCCGGTGAAGGGAAAAGAGGTTCCTCTGGAATGGACTGAGACATCTGGGGGACTCTTGGAATGGTGGCACGACCCTGGAGTTCCTCTCGCCGTTCCTGTTGAGAGGGCCTCCTCTTGAGATGCGACGGGAACGCCGGGAACTCTTTCCCGACGAAGCAGGGAAAGGATCCCTCATCTCGAGCTACGAGGCGGAAACGGGGCTCCTCTGGATGTGGGCGGGACCCTCGTGATAACTCTCGAGTGGACACGGCTAGGTCGGGGAACTTCTTGATTTGCACCAAGGATGTGAAGGACCCTTTCGAAGTTCCAGAGGTGAGGTGTGATCAGCCTCGAGACGCCTCAGCGGAAATGGGCCTCATCTTGCCTGGAGGGGAGAACCTCCTGGATTTTCTCGAGTTGCGGCAGGTCTTCTCGAGTTACGACGGGGACCTCAGGGACCCGCTCTGGTGGCCTCAGGAAAGGCCAGTCCCCATGCGAGTTGCTAGGGGACCTCTCGGGATTCCTCTCCCGTCGATGCCGGGGCCTCAGTCCTTGTGTGGAGTCGGGGCCGGAACCTGAGGATTCCTCTCCAGTGTTGCCATGGATCTTGGGGTGCTTCTGAGTCTCCCCAGGGGAGTCAGGCCTCGTCTCGAGTGGGGGCATGCACGTGCGCTTTCCTCCCGAGCTGCAGCAGTAGTGTCACGCTTCCTGTCACGTGGATCAAGGGATTTGTGGCTTTCCCTCGAGGCTGTCCCTCGAGGCTTTCCCACAGGGCTGTGCCACGTGCCACCTTGTTGTGAGTCGATCCTCGGCGTGAAAGACGAGCCGGTGAAGGGAAAAGAGGTTCCTCTGGAATGGACTGAGACATCTGGGGGACTCTTGGAATGGTGGCACGACCCTGGAGTTCCTCTCGCCGTTCCTGTTGAGAGGGCCTCCTCTTGAGATGCGACGGGAACGCCGGGAACTCTTTCCCGACGAAGCAGGGAAAGGATCCCTCATCTCGAGCTACGAGGCGGAAACGGGGCTCCTCTGGATGTGGGCAGGACCCTCGTGATTCCTCTCGAGTGGAGACGGGTGTCTCGGGGAACTTCTTGATTTGCACCAAGGGTGTGAAGGACCCTTTCGAAGTTCCAGAGGTGAGGTGTGATCAGCCTCGAGACGCCTCAGCGGAAATGGGCCTCATCTCGCCTGGAGGGGAGAACCTCCTGGATTATCTCCAGTTGCGGCAGGTCTTCTCGAGTTACGACGGGGACCTCAGGGACCCGCTCTGGTGGCCTCAGGAAAGGCCAGTCCCCATGCGAGTTGCTAGGGGACCTCTCGGGATTCCTCTCCCGTCCATGCCGGGGCCTCAGTCCTTGTGTGGAGGCGGGGCCGGAACCTGAGGATTCCTCTCCAGTGTTGCCATGGATCTTGGGGTGCTTCTGAGTCTCCCCAGGGGAGTCAGGCCTCGTCTCGAGTGGGGGCATGCACGTGCGCTTTCCTCCCGAGCTGCAGCAGTAGTGTCACGCTTCCTGTCACGTGGATCAAGGGATCTGTGGCTTTCCCTCGAGGCTGTCCCTCGAGGCTTTCCCACAGGGCTGTGCCACGTGCCACCTTGGTGTGAGTCGATCCTCGGCGTGAAAGACGAGCCGGTGAAGGGAAAAGAGGTTCCTCTGGAATGGACTGAGACATCTGGGGGACTCTTGGAATGGTGGCACGACCCTGGAGTTCCTCTCGCCGTTCCTGTTGAGAGGGCCTCCTCTTGAGATGCGACGGGAACGCCGGGAACTCTTTCCCGACGAAGCAGGGAAAGGATCCCTCATCTCGAGCTACGAGGCGGAAACGGGGCTCCTCTGGATGTGGGCGGGACCCTCGTGATAACTCTCGAGTGGACACGGCTAGGTCGGGGAACTTCTTGATTTGCACCAAGGGTGTGAAGGACCCTTTCGAAGTTCCAGAGGTGAGGTGTGATCAGCCTCGAGACGCCTCAGCGGAAATGGGCCTCATCTCGCCTGGAGGGGAGAACCTCTTGGATTTTCTCCAGTTGCGGCAGGTCTTCTCGAGTTACGACGGAGACCACAGGGACCCGCTCTGGTGGCCTCAGGAAAGGCCAGTCCCCATACGAGTTGCTAGGGGACCTCTTGGGATTCCTCTCCCGTCCATGCCGGGGCCTCAGTCCTTGTGTGGAGTCGGGGCCGGAACCTGAGGATTCCTCTCCAGTGTTGCCTTGGATCTTGGGGTGCTTCTGAGTCTCCCCAGGGGAGTCAGGCGGCGTCTCGAGTGGGGGCATGCACGTGCGCTTTCCTCCCGAGCTGCAGCAGTAGTGTCACGCTTCCTGTCACGTGGATCAAGGGATCTGTGGCTTTCCCTCGAGGCTGTCCCTCGAGGCTTTCCCACGAGGCTTTCCCACAGGGCTGTGCCACGTGCCACCTTGGTGTGAGTCGATCCTCGGTGTGAAAGACGAGCCGGTGAAGGGAAAAGAGGTTCCTCTGGAATGGACTGAGACATCTGGGGGACTCTTGGAATGGTGGCACGACCCTGGAGTTCCTCTCGCCGTTCCTGTTGAGAGGGCCTCCTCTTGAGATGCGACGGGAACGCCGGAAACTCTTTCCCGACGAAGCAGGGAAAGGATCCCTCATCTCGAGCTACGAGGCGGAAACGGGGCTCCTCTGGATGTGGGCGGGACCCTCGTGATTCCTCTCGAGTGGACACGGCTAGGTCGGGGAACTTCTTGATTTGCACCAAGGGTGTGAAGGACCCTTTCGAAGTTCCAGAGGTGAGGTGTGATCAGCCTCGAGACGCCTCAGCGGAAATGGGCCTCATCTCGCCTGGAGGGGAGAACCTCTTGGATTTTCTCCAGTTGCGGCAGGTCTTCTCGAGTTACGACGGGGACCTCAGGGACCCGCTCTGGTGGCCTCAGGAAGGCCAGTCCCCATGCAAGTTGCTAGGGGACCTCTGGGGATTACTCTCCCGTCCATACCGGGGCCTCAGTCCTTGTGTGGAGTCGGGGCCGGAACCTGAGGATTCCTCTCCAGTGTTGCCATGGATCTTGGGGTGCTTCTGTGTCTCCCCAGGGGAGTCAGGCCTCGTCTCGAGTGGGGGCATGCACGTGCGCTTTCCTCCCGAGCTGCAGCAGTAGTGTCACGCTTCCTGTCACGTGGATCCAGGGATCTGTGGCTTTCCCTCGAGGCTGTCCCTCGAGGCTTTCCCACGAGGCTTTCCCACAGGGCTGTTCCACGGGCCACCTTGGTGTGAGTCGATCCTCGGCGTGAAAGACGAGCCGGTGAAGGGAAAAGAGGTTCCTCTGGAATGGACTGAGACATCTGGGGGACTCTTGGAATGGTGGCACGACCCTGGAGTTCCTCTCGCCGTTCCTGTTGAGAGGGCCTCCTCTTGAGATGCGACGGGAACGCCGGGAACTCTTTCCCGACGAAGCAGGGAAAGGATCCCTCATCTCGAGCTACGAGGCGGAAACGGGGCTCCTCTGGATGTGGGCGGGACCCTCGTGATAACTCTCGAGTGGACACGGCTGGGTCGGGGAACTTCTTGATTTGCACCAAGGGTGTGAAGGACCCTTTCGAAGTTCCAGAGGTGAGGTGTGATCAGCCTCGAGACGCCTCAGCGGAAATGGGCCTCATCTCGCCTGGAGGGGAGAACCTCTTGGATTTTCTCGAGTTGCGGCAGGTCTTCTCGAGTTAAGACGGAGACCACAGGGACCCGCTCTGGTGGCCTCAGGAAAGGCCAGTCCCCATGCGAGTTGCTAGGGGACCTCTTGGGATTCCTCTCCCGTCCATGCCGGGGCCTCAGTCCTTGTGTGGAGTCGGGGCCGGAACCTGAGGATTCCTCTCCAGTGTTGCCATGGATCTTGGGGTGCTTCTGAGTCTCCCCAGGGGAGTCAGGCGGCATCTCGAGTGGGGGCATGCACGTGCGCTTTCCTCCCGAGCTGCAGCAGTAGTGTCACGCTTCCTGTCACGTGGATCAAGGGATCTGTGGCTTTCCCTCGAGGCTGTCCCTCGGGGCTTTCCCACGAGGCTTTCCCACAGGGCTGTGCCACGTGCCACCTTGGTGTGAGTCGATCCTCGGTGTGAAAGACGAGCCGGTGAAGGGAAAAGAGGTTCCTCTGAAATGGACTGAGACATCTGGGGGACTCTTGGAATGGTGGCACGACCCTGGAGTTCCTCTCGCCGTTCCTGTTGAGAGGGCCTCCTCTTGAGATGCGACGGGAACGCCGGGAACTCTTTCCCGACGAAGCAGGGAAAGGATCCCTCATCTCGAGCTACGAGGCGGAAACGGGGCTCCTCTGGATGTGGGCGGGACCCTCGTGATAACTCTCGAGTGGACACGGCTGGGTCGGGGAACTTCTTGATTTGCACCAAGGGTGTGAAGGACCCTTTCGAAGGTCCAGAGGTGAGGTGTGATCAGCCTCGAAACGCCTCAGCGGAAATGGGCCTCATCTCGCCTGGAGGGGAGAACCTCCTGGATTTTCTCGAGTTGCGGCAGGTCTTCTCGAGTTACGACGGGGACCTCAGGGACCCGCTCTGGTGGCCTCAGGAAAGGCCAGTCCCCATGCGAGTTGCTAGGGGACCTCTCGGGATTCCTCTCCCGTCCATGCCGGGGCCTCAGTCCTTGTGTGGAGTCGGGGCCGGAACCTGAGGATTCCTCTCCAGTGTTGCCATGGATCTTGGGGTGCTTCTGAGTCTCCCCAGGGGAGTCAGGCCTCGTCTCGAGTGGGGGCATGCACGTGCGCTTTCCTCCCGAGCTGCAGCAGTAGTGTCACGCTTCCTATCACGTGGATCAAGGGATCTGTGGCTTTCCCTCGAGGCTGTCCCTCGAGGCTTTCCCACAGGGCTGTGCCACGTGCCACCTTGGTGTGAGTCGATCCTCGGCGTGAAAGACGAGCCGGTGAAGGGAAAAGAGGTTCCTCTGGAATGGACTGAGACATCTGGGGGACTCTTGGAATGGTGGCACGACCCTGGAGTTCCTCTCGCCGTTCCTGTTGAGAGGGCCTCCTCTTGAGATGCGACGGGAACGCCGGGAACTCTTTCCCGACGAAGCAGGGAAAGGATCCCTCATCTCGAGCTACGAGGCGGAAACGGGGCTCCTCTGGATGTGGGCGGGACCCTCGTGATAACTCTCGAGTGGACACGGCTAGGTCGGGGAACTTCTTGATTTGCACCAAGGATGTGAAGGACCCTTTCGAAGTTCCAGAGGTGAGGTGTGATCAGCCTCGAGACGCCTCAGCGGAAATGGGCCTCATCTTGCCTGGAGGGGAGAACCTCCTGGATTTTCTCGAGTTGCGGCAGGTCTTCTCGAGTTACGACGGGGACCTAAGGGACCCGCTCTGGTGGCCTCAGGAAAGGCCAGTCCCCATGCGAGTTGCTAGGGGACCTCTCGGGATTACTCTCCCGTCCATGCCGGGGCCTCAGTCCTTGTGTGGAGTCGGGGCCGGAACCTGAGGATTCCTCTCCAGTGTTGCCATGGATCTTGGGGTGCTTCTGAGTCTCCCCAGGGGAGTCAGGCCTCGTCTCGAGTGGGGGCATGCACGTGCGCTTTCCTCCCGAGCTGCAGCAGTAGTGTCACGCTTCCTGTCACGTGGATCAAGGGATTTGTGGCTTTCCCTCGAGGCTGTCCCTCGAGGCTTTCCCACAGGGCTGTGCCACGTGCCACCTTGGTGTGAGTCGATCCTCGGCGTGAAAGACGAGCCGGTGAAGGGAAAAGAGGTTCCTCTGGAGTGGACTGAGACATCTGGGGGACTCTTGGAATGGTGGCACGACCCTGGAGTTCCTCTCGCCGTTCCTGTTGAGAGGGCCTCCTCTTGAGATGCGACGGGAACGCCGGGAACTCTTTCCCGACGAAGCAGGGAAAGGATCCCTCATCTCGAGCTACGAGGCGGAAACGGGGCTCCTCTGGATGTGGGCAGGACCCTCGTGATTCCTCTCGAGTGGAGACGGGTGTCTCGGGGAACTTCTTGATTTGCACCAAGGGTGTGAAGGACCCTTTCGAAGTTCCAGAGGTGAGGTGTGATCAGCCTCGAGACGCCTCAGCGGAAATGGGCCTCATCTCGCCTGGAGGGGAGAACCTCCTGGATTATCTCCAGTTGCGGCAGGTCTTCTCGAGTTACGACGGGGACCTCAGGGACCCGCTCTGGTGGCCTCAGGAAAGGCCAGTCCCCATGCGAGTTGCTAGGGGACCTCTCGGGATTCCTCTCCCGTCCATGCCGGGGCCTCAGTCCTTGTGTGGAGGCGGGGCCGGAACCTGAGGATTCCTCTCCAGTGTTGCCATGGATCTTGGGGTGCTTCTGAGTCTCCCCAGGGGAGTCAGGCCTCGTCTCGAGTGGGGGCATGCACGTGCGCTTTCCTCCCGAGCTGCAGCAGTAGTGTCACGCTTCCTGTCACGTGGATCAAGGGATCTGTGGCTTTCCCTCGAGGCTGTCCCTTGAGGCTTTCCCACAGGGCTGTGCCACGTGCCACCTTGGTGTGAGTCGATCCTCGGCGTGAAAGACGAGCCGGTGAAGGGAAAAGAGGTTCCTCTGGAATGGACTGAGACATCTGGGGGACTCTTGGAATGGTGGCACGACCCTGGAGTTCCTCTCGCCGTTCCTGTTGAGAGGGCCTCCTCTTGAGATGCGACGGGAACGCCGGGAACTCTTTCCCGACGAAGCAGGGAAAGGATCCCTCATCTCGAGCTACGAGGCGGAAACGGGGCTCCTCTGGATGTGGGCGGGACCCTCGTGATAACTCTCGAGTGAACACGGCTAGGTCGGGGAACTTCTTGATTTGCACCAAGGGTGTGAAGGACCCTTTCGAAGTTCCAGAGGTGAGGTGTGATCAGCCTCGAGACGCCTCAGCGGAAATGGGCCTCATCTCGCCTGGAGGGGAGAACCTCTTGGATTTTCTCCAGTTGCGGCAGGTCTTCTCGAGTTACGACGGAGACCACAGGGACCCGCTCTGGTGGCCTCAGGAAAGGCCAGTCCCCATACGAGTTGCTAGGGGACCTCTTGGGATTCCTCTCCCGTCCATGCCGGGGCCTCAGTCCTTGTGTGGAGTCGGGGCCGGAACCTGAGGATTCCTCTCCAGTGTTGCCTTGGATCTTGGGGTGCTTCTGAGTCTCCCCAGGGGAGTCAGGCGGGGTCTCGAGTGGGGGCATGCACGTGCGCTTTCCTCCCGAGCTGCAGCAGTAGTGTCACGCTTCCTGTCACGTGGATCAAGGGATCTGTGGCTTTCCCTCGAGGCTGTCCCTCGAGGCTTTCCCACGAGGCTTTCCCACAGGGCTGTGCCACGTGCCACCTTGGTGTGAGTCGATCCTCGGTGTGAAAGACGAGCCGGTGAAGGGAAAAGAGGTTCCTCTGGAATGGACTGAGACATCTGGGGGACTCTTGGAATGGTGGCACGACCCTGGAGTTCCTCTCGCCGTTCCTGTTGAGAGGGCCTCCTCTTGAGATGCGACGGGAACGCCGGAAACTCTTTCCCGACGAAGCAGGGAAAGGATCACTCATCTCGAGCTACGAGGCGGAAACGAGGCTCCTCTGGATGTGGGCGGGACCCTCGTGATTCCTCTCGAGTGGACACGGCTAGGTCGGGGAACTTCTTGATTTGCACCAAGGGTGTGAAGGACCCTTTCGAAGTTCCAGAGGTGAGGTGTGATCAGCCTCGAGACGCCTCAGCGGAAATGGGCCTCATCTCGCCTGGAGGGGAGAACCTCTTGGATTTTCTCCAGTTGCGGCAGGTCTTCTCGAGTTACGACGGGGACCTCAGGGACCCGCTCTGGTGGCCTCAGGAAGGCCAGTCCCCATGCAAGTTGCTAGGGGACCTCTGGGGATTACTCTCCCGTCCATACCGGGGCCTCAGTCCTTGTGTGGAGTCGGGGCCGGAACCTGAGGATTCCTCTCCAGTGTTGCCATGGATCTTGGGGTGCTTCTGAGTCTCCCCAGGGGAGTCAGGCCTCGTCTCGAGTGGGGGCATGCACGTGCGCTTTCCTCCCAAGCTGCAGCAGTAGTGTCACGCTTCCTGTCACGTGGATCCAGGGTTCTGTGGCTTTCCCTCGAGGCTGTCCCTCGAGGCTTTCCCACGAGGCTTTCCCACAGGGCTGTGCCACGTGCCACCTTGGTGTGAGTCGATCCTCGGCGTGAAAGACGAGCCGGTGAAGGGAAAAGAGGTTCCTCTGGAATGGACTGAGACATCTGGGGGACTCTTGGAATGGTGGCACGACCCTGGAGTTCCTCTCGCCGTTCCTGTTGAGAGGGCCTCCTCTTGAGATGCGACGGGAATGCCGGGAACTCTTTCCCGACGAAGCAGGGAAAGGATCCCTCATCTCGAGCTACGAGGCGGAAACGGGGCTCCTCTGGATGTGGGCGGGACCCTCGTGATTCCTCTCGAGTGGAGACGGGTATGTCGGGGAACTTCTTGATTTGCACCAAGGGTGTGAAGGACCCTTTCGAAGTTCCAGAGGTGAGGTGTGATCAGCCTCGAGACGCCTCAGCGGAAATGGGCCTCATCTCGCTGGAGTGGAGAACCTCCTGGATTTTCTCCAGTTGCGGCAGGTCTTCTCGAGTTACGACGGGGACCTCAGGGACCCGCTCTGGTGGCCTCAGGAAAGGCCAGTCCCCATGCGAGTTGCTAGGGGACCTCTCGGGATTCCTCTCCCGTCCATGCCGGGGCCTCAGTCCTTGTGTGGAGTCGGGGCCGGAACCTGAGGATTCGTCTCCAGTGTTGCCATGGATCTTGGGGTGCTTCTGAGTCTCCCCAGGGGAGTCAGGCCTCGTCTCCAGTGGGGGCATGCACTTGCGCTTTCCTCCCTAGCTGCAGCAGTAGTGTCACGCTTCCTGTCACGTGGATCAACGGATCTGTGGCTTTCCCTCGAGGCTGTCCCTCGAGGCTTTCCCAAGAGGCTTTCCGACAGGGCTGTGCCACGTGCCACCTTGGTGTGAGTCGATCCTCGGCGTGAAAGACGAGCCGGTGAAGGGAAAAGAGGTTCCTCTGGAATGGACTGAGACATCTGGGGGACTCTTGGAATGGTGGCACGACCCTGGAGTTCCTCTCGCCGTTCCTGTTGAGAGGGCCTCCTCTTGAGATGCGACGGGAACGCCGGGCACTCTTTCCCGACGAAGCAGGGAAAGGGTCCCTCATCTCGAGCTACGAGGCGGAAACGGGGCTCCTTTGCATGTGGGCGGGACCCTCGTGATTCCTCTCGAGTGGAGACGGCTAGGTCGGGGAACTTCTTGATTTTCACCAAGGGTGTGAAGGACCCTTTCGAAGTTCCAGAGGTGAGGTGTGATCAGCCTCGAGACGCCTCAGCGGAAATGGGCCTCATCTCGCCTGGAGGGGAGAACCTCCTGGATTATCTCCAGTTGCGGCAGGTCTTCTCGAGTTACGACGGGGACCTCAGGGACCCGCTCTGGTGGCCTCAGGAAAGGCCAGTCCCCATGCGAGTTGCTAGGGGACCTCTCGGGATTCCTCTCCCGTCCATGCCGGGGCCTCAGTCCTTGTGTGGAGGTGGGGCCGGAACCTGAGGATTCATCTCCACTGTTGCCATGAATCTTGGGGTGCTTCTGAGTCTCCCCAGGGGAGTCAGGCCTCGTCTCGAGTGGGGGTATGCACGTGCGCTTTACTCCCGAGCTGCAGCAGTAGTGTCACGCTTCCTGTCGCGTGGATCAAGGGATCTGTGGCTTTCCCTCGAGGCTGTCCCTCGAGGCTTTCCCACGAGGCTTTCCCACAGGGCTGTGCCACGTGCCACCTTGGTGTGAGTCGATCCTCGGCGTGAAAGACGAGCCGGTGAAGGGAAAAGAGGTTCCTCTGGAATGGACTGAGATATCTGGGGGACTTTTGGAATGGTGGCACGACCCTGGAGTTCCTCTCGCCGTTCCTGTTGAGAGGGCCTCCTCTTGAGATGCGACGGGAACGCCGGGATCTCTTTCCCGACGAAGCAGGGAAAGGATCCCTCATCTCGAGCTACGAGGCGGAAACGGGGCTCCTCTGGATGTGGGCGGGACCCTCGTGATTCCTCTCGAGTGGACACGGCTAGGTCGGGGAACTTCTTGATTTGCACCAAGGGTGTGAAGGACCCTCTCGAAGTTCGAGAGGTGAGGTGTGATCAGCCTCGAGACGCCTCAGCGGAAATGGGCCTCATCTCGCCTGGAGGGGAGAACCTCCTGGATTTTCTCCAGTTGCGGCAGGTCTTCTCGAGTTACGACGGGGACCTCAGGGACCAGCTCTGGTGGCCTCAGGAAAGGCCAGTCCCCATGCGAGTTGCTAGGGGACCTCTCGGGATTCCTCTCCCGTCCATGCCGGGGCCTCAGTCCTTGTGTGGAGTCGGGGCCGGAACCTGAGGATTCCTCTCCAGTGTTGCCATGGATCTTGGGGTGCTTCTGAGTCTCCCCAGGGGAGTCAGGTCTCGTCTCGAGAGGGGGCATGCACGTGCGCTTTCCTCCCGAGCTGCAGTAGTAGTGTCACGCTTCCTGTCACGTGGATCAAGGGATCTGTGGCTTTCCCTCGAGGCTGTCCCTCGAGGCTTTCCCACGAGGCTTTCCCACAGGGCTGTGCCACATGCCACCTTGGTGTGAGTCGATCCTCGGCGTGAAAAACGAGCCGGTGAAGGGAAAAGAGGTTCCTCTGGAATGGACTGAGACATCTGGGGGACTCTTGGAATGGTGGCACGACCCTGGAGATCCTCTCGCCTTTCCTGTTGAGAGGGCCTCCTCTTGAGATGCGACGGGAAGGCCGGGAACTCTTCCCGACGAAGCCGGGAAAGGATCCCTCATCTCGAGCTACGAGGCGGAAACGGGGCTCCTTTGGATGTGGGCGGGACCCTCGTGATTCCTCTCGAGTGGAGACGGGTATGTCGGGGAACTTCTTGATTTGCACCAAGGGTGTGAAGGACCCTTTCGAAGTTCCAGAGGTGAGGTGTGATCAGCCTCGAGACGACTCAGCAGAAATGGGCCTCATCTCGCCTGGAGGGGAGAACCTCCTGGATTTTCTCCAGTTGCGGCAGGTCTTCTCGAGTTACGACGGGGACCTCAGGGACCCGCTCTGGTGGCCTCAGGAAAGGCCAGTCCCCATGCGAGTTGCTAGGGGACCTCTCGGGATTACTCTCCCGTCCATACCGGGGCCTCAGTCCTTGTGTGGAGTCGGGGCCGGAACCTGAGGATTCCTCTCCAGTGTTGCCATGGATCTTGGGGTGCTTCTGTGTCTCCCCAGGGGAGTCAGGCCTCGTCTCGAGTGGGGGCATGCACGTGCGCTTTCCTCCCGAGCTGCAGCAGTAGTGTCACGCTTCCTGTCACGTGGATCCAGGGATCTGTGGCTTTCCCTCGAGGCTGTCCCTCGAGGCTTTCCCACGAGGCTTTCCCACAGGGCTGTTCCACGTGCCACCTTGGTGTGAGTCGATCCTCGGCCTGAAAGACGAGCCGGTGAAGGGAAAAGAGGTTCCTCTGGAATGGACTGAGACATCTGGGGGACTCTTGGAATGGTGGCACGACCCTGGAGTTCCTCTCGCCGTTCCTGTTGAGAGGGCCTCCTCTTGAGATGCGACAGGAACGCCGGGAACTCTTTCCCGACGAAGCAGGGAAAGGATCCCTCATCTCGAGCTACGAGGCGGAAACGGGGCTCCTCTGGATGTGGGCAGGACCCACGTGATTCCTCTCGAGTGGAGACGGCTAGGTCGGGGAACTTCTTGATTTGCACCAAGGGTGTGAAGGACCCTTTCGAAGTTCCAGAGGTGAGGTGTGATCAGCCTCGAGACGCCTCAGCGGAAATGGGCCTCATCTCGCCTGGAGGGGAGAACCTCCTGGATTTTCTCGAGTTGCGGCAGGTCTTCTCGAGTTACGACGGGGACCTCAGGGACCCGCTCTGGTGGCCTCAGGAAAGGCCAGTCCCCATGCGAGTTGCTAGGGGACCTCTCGGGATTCCTCTCCCGTCCATGCCGGGGCCTCAGTCCTTGTGTGGAGTCGGGGCCGGAACCTGAGGATTCCTCTCCAGTGTTGCAATGGATCTTGGGGTGCTTCTGAGTCTCCGCAGGGAAGTCAGGCCTCGTCTCGAGAGGGGGCATGCACGTGCGCTTTCCTCCCGAGCTGCAGCAGTAGTGTCACGCTTCCTGTCACGTGGATCAAGGGATCTGTGGCTTTCCCTCGAGGCTGTCCCTCGAGGCTTTCCAACGAGGCTTTCCCACAGGGCTGTGCCACGTGCCACCTTGGTGTGAGTCGATCCTCGGCGTGAAAAACGAGCCGGTGAAGGGAAAAGAGGTTCCTCTGGAATGGACTGAGACATCTGGGGGACTCTTGGAATGGTGGCACGACCCTGGAGATCTTCTCGCCGTTCCTGTTGAGAGGGCCTCCTCTTGAGATGCGACGGGAACGCCGCGATCTCTTTCCCGACGAAGCAGGGAAAGGATCCCTCATCTCGAGCTACGAGGCGGAAACGGGGCTCCTCTGGATGTGGGCGGGACCCTCGTGATTCCTCTCGAGTGGACACGGCTAGGTCGGGGAACTTCTTGATTTGCACCAAGGGTGTGAAGGACCCTCTCGAAGTTCGAGAGGTGAGGTGTGATCAGCCTCGAGACGCCTCAGCGGAAATGGTCCTCATCTCGTCTGGAGGGGAGAACCTCCTGGATTTTCTCCAGTTGCGGCAGGTCTTCTCGAGTTACGACGGGGACCTCAGGGACCCGCTCTGGTGGCCTCAGGAAAGGCCAGTCCCCATGCGAGTTGCTAGGGGACCTCTCGGGATTCCTCTCCCGTCCATGCCGGGGCCTCAGTCCTTGTGTGGAGTCGGGGCCGGAACCTGAGGATTCGTCTCCAGTGTTGCCATGGATCTTGGGGTGCTTCTGAGTCTCCCCAGGGGAGTCAGGCCTCGTCTCCAGTGGGGGCATGCACTTGCGCTTTCCTCCCTAGCTGCAGCAGTAGTGTCACGCTTCCTGTCACGTGGATCAACGGATCTGTGGCTTTCCCTCGAGGCTGTCCCTCGAGGCTTTCCCAAGAGGCTTTCCGACAGGGCTGTGCCACGTGCCACCTTGGTGTGAGTCGATCCTCGGCGTGAAAGACGAGCCGGTGAAGGGAAAAGAGGTTCCTCTGGAATGGACTGAGACATCTGGGGGACTCTTGGAATGGTGGCACGACCCTGGAGTTCCTCTCGCCGTTCCTGTTGAGAGGGCCTCCTCTTGAGATGCGACGGGAACGCCGGGCACTCTTTCCCGACGAAGCAGGGAAAGGGTCCCTCATCTCGAGCTACGAGGCGGAAACGGGGCTCCTTTGCATGTGGGCGGGACCCTCGTGATTCCTCTCGAGTGGAGACGGGTATGTCGGGGAACTTCTTGATTTGCACCAAGGGTGTGAAGGACCCTTTCGAAGTTCCAGAGGTGAGGTGTGATCAGCCTCGAGACGCCTCAGCGGAAATGGGCCTCATCTCGCCTGGAGGGGAGAAACTCCTGGATTATCTCCAGTTGCGGCAGGTCTTCTCGAGTTACGACGGGGACCTCAGGGACCCGCTCTGGTGGCCTCAGGAAAGGCCAGTCCCCATGCGAGTTGCTAGGGGACCTCTCGGGATTCCTCTCCCGTCCATGCCGGGGCCTCAGTCCTTGTGTGGAGGTGGGGCCGGAACCTGAGGATTCATCTCCACTGTTGCCATGAATCTTGGGGTGCTTCTGAGTCTCCCCAGGGGAGTCAGGCCTCGTCTCGAGTGGGGGTATGCACGTGCGCTTTACTCCCGAGCTGCAGCAGTAGTGTCACGCTTCCTGTCGCGTGGATCAAGGGATCTGTGGCTTTCCCTCGAGGCTGTCCCTCGAGGCTTTCCCACGAGGCTTTCCCACAGGGCTGTGCCACGTGCCACCTTGGTGTGAGTCGATCCTCGGCGTGAAAGACGAGCCGGTGAAGGGAAAAGAGGTTCCTCTGGAATGGACTGAGATATCTGGGGGACTTTTGGAATGGTGGCACGACCCTGGAGTTCCTCTCGCCGTTCCTGTTGAGAGGGCCTCCTCTTGAGATGCGACGGGAACGCCGGGATCTCTTTCCCGACGAAGCAGGGAAAGGATCCCTCATCTCGAGCTACGAGGCGGAAACGGGGCTCCTCTGGATGTGGGCGGGACCCTCGTGATTCCTCTCGAGTGGACACGGCTAGGTCGGGGAACTTCTTGATTTGCACCAAGGGTGTGAAGGACCCTCTCGAAGTTCGAGAGGTGAGGTGTGATCAGCCTCGAGACGCCTCAGCGGAAATGGGCCTCATCTCGCCTGGAGGGGAGAACCTCCTGGATTTTCTCCAGTTGCGGCAGGTCTTCTCGAGTTACGACGGGGACCTCAGGGACCAGCTCTGGTGGCCTCAGGAAAGGCCAGTCCCCATGCGAGTTGCTAGGGGACCTCTCGGGATTCCTCTCCCGTCCATGCCGGGGCCTCAGTCCTTGTGTGGAGTCGGGGCCGGAACCTGAGGATTCCTCTCCAGTGTTGCCATGGATCTTGGGGTGCTTCTGAGTCTCCCCAGGGGAGTCAGGTCTCGTCTCGAGAGGGGGCATGCACGTGCGCTTTCCTCCCGAGCTGCAGTAGTAGTGTCACGCTTCCTGTCACGTGGATCAAGGGATCTGTGGCTTTCCCTCGAGGCTGTCCCTCGAGGCTTTCCCACGAGGCTTTCCCACAGGGCTGTGCCACATGCCACCTTGGTGTGAGTCGATCCTCGGCGTGAAAAACGAGCCGGTGAAGGGAAAAGAGGTTCCTCTGGAATGGACTGAGACATCTGGGGGACTCTTGGAATGGTGGCACGACCCTGGAGATCCTCTCGCCTTTCCTGTTGAGAGGGCCTCCTCTTGAGATGCGACGGGAAGGCCGGGAACTCTTCCCGACGAAGCCGGGAAAGGATCCCTCATCTCGAGCTACGAGGCGGAAACGGGGCTCCTTTGGATGTGGGCGGGACCCTCGTGATTCCTCTCGAGTGGAGACGGGTATGTCGGGGAACTTCTTGATTTGCACCAAGGGTGTGAAGGACCCTTTCGAAGTTCCAGAGGTGAGGTGTGATCAGCCTCGAGACGCCTCAGCAGAAATGGGCCTCATCTCGCCTGGAGGGGAGAACCTCCTGGATTTTCTCCAGTTGCGGCAGGTCTTCTCGAGTTACGACGGGGACCTCAGGGACCCGCTCTGGTGGCCTCAGGAAAGGCCAGTCCCCATGCGAGTTGCTAGGGGACCTCTCGGGATTACTCTCCCGTCCATACCGGGGCCTCAGTCCTTGTGTGGAGTCGGGGCCGGAACCTGAGGATTCCTCTCCAGTGTTGCCATGGATCTTGGGGTGCTTCTGTGTCTCCCCAGGGGAGTCAGGCCTCGTCTCGAGTGGGGGCATGCACGTGCGCTTTCCTCCCGAGCTGCAGCAGTAGTGTCACGCTTCCTGTCACGTGGATCCAGGGATCTGTGGCTTTCCCTCGAGGCTGTCCCTCGAGGCTTTCCCACGAGGCTTTCCCACAGGGCTGTTCCACGTGCCACCTTGGTGTGAGTCGATCCTCGGCCTGAAAGACGAGCCGGTGAAGGGAAAAGAGGTTCCTCTGGAATGGACTGAGACATCTGGGGGACTCTTGGAATGGTGGCACGACCCTGGAGTTCCTCTCGCCGTTCCTGTTGAGAGGGCCTCCTCTTGAGATGCGACAGGAACGCCGGGAACTCTTTCCCGACGAAGCAGGGAAAGGATCCCTCATCTCGAGCTACGAGGCGGAAACGGGGCTCCTCTGGATGTGGGCAGGACCCACGTGATTCCTCTCGAGTGGAGACGGCTAGGTCGGGGAACTTCTTGATTTGCACCAAGGGTGTGAAGGACCCTTTCGAAGTTCCAGAGGTGAGGTGTGATCAGCCTCGAGACGCCTCAGCGGAAATGGGCCTCATCTCGCCTGGAGGGGAGAACCTCCTGGATTTTCTCGAGTTGCGGCAGGTCTTCTCGAGTTACGACGGGGACCTCAGGGACCCGCTCTGGTGGCCTCAGGAAAGGCCAGTCCCCATGCGAGTTGCTAGGGGACCTCTCGGGATTCCTCTCCCGTCCATGCCGGGGCCTCAGTCCTTGTGTGGAGTCGGGGCCGGAACCTGAGGATTCCTCTCCAGTGTTGCAATGGATCTTGGGGTGCTTCTGAGTCTCCGCAGGGAAGTCAGGCCTCGTCTCGAGAGGGGGCATGCACGTGCGCTTTCCTCCCGAGCTGCAGCAGTAGTGTCACGCTTCCTGTCACGTGGATCAAGGGATCTGTGGCTTTCCCTCGAGGCTGTCCCTCGAGGCTTTCCAACGAGGCTTTCCCACAGGGCTGTGCCACGTGCCACCTTGGTGTGAGTCGATCCTCGGCGTGAAAAACGAGCCGGTGAAGGGAAAAGAGGTTCCTCTGGAATGGACTGAGACATCTGGGGGACTCTTGGAATGGTGGCACGACCCTGGAGATCTTCTCGCCGTTCCTGTTGAGAGGGCCTCCTCTTGAGATGCGACGGGAACGCCGCGATCTCTTTCCCGACGAAGCAGGGAAAGGATCCCTCATCTCGAGCTACGAGGCGGAAACGGGGCTCCTCTGGATGTGGGCGGGACCCTCGTGATTCCTCTCGAGTGGACACGGCTAGGTCGGGGAACTTCTTGATTTGCACCAAGGGTGTGAAGGACCCTCTCGAAGTTCGAGAGGTGAGGTGTGATCAGCCTCGAGACGCCTCAGCGGAAATGGTCCTCATCTCGTCTGGAGGGGAGAACCTCCTGGATTTTCTCCAGTTGCGGCAGGTCTTCTCGAGTTACGACGGGGACCTCAGGGACCCGCTCTGGTGGCCTCAGGAAAGGCCAGTCCCCATGCGAGTTGCTAGGGGACCTCTCGGGATTCCTCTCCCGTCCATGCCGGGGCCTCAGTCCTTGTGTGGAGTCGGGGCCGGAACCTGAGGATTCCTCTCCAGTGTTGCCATGGATCTTGGGGTGCTTCTGAGTCTCCGCAGGGGAGTCAGGTCTCGTCTCGAGAGGGGGCATGCACGTGCGCTTTCCTCCCGAGCTGCAGCAGTAGTGTCACGCTTCCTGTCACGTGGATCAAGGGATCTGTGGCTTTCCCTCGAGGCTGTCCCTCGAGGCTTTCCCACGAGGCTTTCCCACAGGGCTGTGCCACGTGCCACCTTGGTGTGAGTCGATCCTCGGCGTGAAAGACGAGCCGGTGAAGGGAAAAGAGGTTCCTCTGGAATGGACTGAGACATCTGGGGGACTCTTGGAATGGTGGCACGACCCTGGAGATCCTCTCGCCGTTCCTGTTGAGAGGGCCTCCTCTTGAGATGCGACGGGAAGGCCGGGAACTCTTTCCCGACGAAGCAGGGAAAGGATCCCGCATCTGAAGCTACGAGGCGGAAACGAGGCTCCTTTGGATGTGGGCGGGACCCTCGTGATTCCTCTCGAGTGGAGACGGTTATGTCTGGGAACTTCTTGATTTGCACCAAGGGTGTGAAGGACCCTTTCGAAGGTCCAGAGGTGAGGTGTGATCAGCCTCGAGACGCCTCAGCGGAAATGGGCCTCATCTCGCCTGGAGGGGAGAACCTCCTGGATTTTCTCGAGTTGCGGCAGGTCTTCTCGAGTTACGACGGGGACCTCAGGGACCCGCTCTGGTGGCCTCAGGAAAGGCCAGTCCCCATGCGAGTTGCTAGGGGACCTCTCGGGATTCCTCTCCCGTCCATGCCGGGGCCTCAGTCCTTGTGTGGAGTCGGGGCCGGAACCTGAGGATTCCTCTCCAGTGTTGCCATGGATCTTGGGGTGCTTCTGAGTCTCCCCAGGGGAGTCAGGCCTCGTCTCGAGTGGGGGCATGCACGTGCGCTTTCCTCCCGAGCTGCAGCAGTAGTGTCACGCTTCCTGTCACGTGGATCAAGGGATCTGTGGCTTTCCCTCGAGGCTGTCCCTCGAGGCTTTCCCACAGGGCTGTGCCACGTGCCACCTTGGTGTGAGTCGATCCTCGGCGTGAAAGACGAGCCGGTGAAGGGAAAAGAGGTTCCTCTGGAATGGACTGAGACATCTGGGGGACTCTTGGAATGGTGGCACGACCCTGGAGTTCCTCTCGCCGTTCCTGTTGAGAGGGCCTCCTCTTGAGATGCGACGGGAACGCCGGGAACTCTTTCCCGACGAAGCAGGGAAAGGATCCCTCATCTCGAGCTACGAGGCGGAAACGGGGCTCCTCTGGATGTGGGCGGGACCCTCGTGATAACTCTCGAGTGGACACGGCTAGGTCGGGGAACTTCTTGATTTGCACCAAGGATGTGAAGGACCCTTTCGAAGTTCCAGAGGTGAGGTGTGATCAGCCTCGAGACGCCTCAGCGGAAATGGGCCTCATCTTGCCTGGAGGGGAGAACCTCCTGGATTTTCTCGAGTTGCGGCAGGTCTTCTCGAGTTACGACGGGGACCTCAGGGACCCGCTCTGGTGGCCTCAGGAAAGGCCAGTCCCCATGCGAGTTGCTAGGGGACCTCTCGGGATTCCTCTCCCGTCCATGCCGGGGCCTCAGTCCTTGTGTGGAGTCGGGGCCGGAACCTGCGGATTCCTCTCCAGTGTTGCCATGGATCTTGGGGTGCTTCTGAGTCTCCCCAGGGGAGTCAGGCCTCGTCTCGAGTGGGGGCATGCACGTGCGCTTTCCTCCCGAGCTGCAGCAGTAGTGTCACGCTTCCTGTCACGTGGATCAAGGGATTTGTGGCTTTCCCTCGAGGCTGTCCCTCGAGGCTTTCCCACAGGGCTGTGCCACGTGCCACCTTGGTGTGAGTCGATCCTCGGCGTGAAAGACGAGCCGGTGAAGGGAAAAGAGGTTCCTCTGGAATGGACTGAGACATCTGGGGGACTCTTGGAATGGTGGCACGACCCTGGAGTTCCTCTCGCCGTTCCTGTTGAGAGGGCCTCCTCTTGAGATGCGACGGGAACGCCGGGAACTCTTTCCCGACGAAGCAGGGAAAGGATCCCTCATCTCGAGCTACGAGGCGGAAACGGGGCTCCTCTGGATGTGGGCAGGACCCTCGTGATTCCTCTCGAGTGGAGACGGGTGTCTCGGGGAACTTCTTGATTTGCACCAAGGGTGTGAAGGACCCTTTCGAAGTTCCAGAGGTGAGGTGTGATCAGCCTCGAGACGCCTCAGCGGAAATGGGCCTCATCTCGCCTGGAGGGGAGAACCTCTTGGATTTTCTCCAGTTGCGGCAGGTCTTCTCGAGTTACGACGGAGACCACAGGGACCCGCTCTGGTGGCCTCAGGAAAGGCCAGTCCCCATACGAGTTGCTAGGGGACCTCTTGGGATTCCTCTCCCGTCCATGCCGGGGCCTCAGTCCTTGTGTGGAGTCGGGGCCGGAACCTGAGGATTCCTCTCCAGTGTTGCCTTGGATCTTGGGGTGCTTCTGAGTCTCCCCAGGGGAGTCAGGCGGCGTCTCGAGTGGGGGCATGCACGTGCGCTTTCCTCCCGAGCTGCAGCAGTAGTGTCACGCTTCCTGTCACGTGGATCAAGGGATCTGTGGCTTTCCCTCGAGGCTGTCCCTCGAGGCTTTCCCACGAGGCTTTCCCACAGGGCTGTGCCACGTGCCACCTTGGTGTGAGTCGATCCTCGGTGTGAAAGACGAGCCGGTGAAGGGAAAAGAGGTTCCTCTGGAATGGACTGAGACATCTGGGGGACTCTTGGAATGGTGGCACGACCCTGGAGTTCCTCTCGCCGTTCCTGTTGAGAGGGCCTCCTCTTGAGATGCGACGGGAACGCCGGAAACTCTTTCCCGACGAAGCAGGGAAAGGATCCCTCATCTCGAGCTACGAGGCGGAAACGGGGCTCCTCTGGATGTGGGCGGGACCCTCGTGATTCCTCTCGAGTGGACACGGCTAGGTCGGGGAACTTCTTGATTTGCACCAAGGGTGTGAAGGACCCTTTCGAAGTTCCAGAGGTGAGGTGTGATCAGCCTCGAGACGCCTCAGCGGATATGGGCCTCATCTCGCCTGGAGGGGAGAACCTCTTGGATTTTCTCCAGTTGCGGCAGGTCTTCTCGAGTTACGACGGGAACCTCAGGGACCCGCTCTGGTGGCCTCAGGAAGGCCAGTCCCCATGCAAGTTGCTAGGGGACCTCTGGGGATTACTCTCCCGTCCATACCGGGGCCTCAGTCCTTGTGTGGAGTCGGGGCCGGAACCTGAGGATTCCTCTCCAG
This sequence comes from Budorcas taxicolor, assembly GCF_023091745.1. Lineage (NCBI taxonomy): Eukaryota > Metazoa > Chordata > Mammalia > Artiodactyla > Bovidae > Budorcas > Budorcas taxicolor. The sequence continues at coordinate 165,776 of NW_026291676.1, forward strand.
TGTTGCCATGGATCTTGGGGTGCTTCTGTGTCTCCCCAGGGGAGTCAGGCCTCGTCTCGAGTGGGGGCATGCACGTGCGCTTTCCTCCCGAGCTGCAGCAGTAGTGTCACGCTTCCTGTCACGTGGATCCAGGGATCTGTGGCTTTCCCTCGAGGCTGTCCCTCGAGGCTTTCCCACGAGGCTTTCCCACAGGGCTGTGCCACGTGCCACCTTGGTGTGAGTCGATCCTCGGCGTGAAAGACGAGCAGGTGAAGGGAAAAGAGGTTCCTCTGGAATGGACTGAGACATCTGGGGGACTCTTGGAATGGTGGCACGACCCTGGAGTTCCTCTCGCCGTTCCTGTTGAGAGGGCCTCCTCTTGAGATGCGACGGGAACGCCGGGAACTCTTTCCCGACGAAGCAGGGAAAGGATCCCTCATCTCGAGCTACGAGGCGGAAACGGGGCTCCTCTGGATGTGGGCGGGACCCTCGTGATAACTCTCGAGTGGACACGGCTGGGTCGGGGAACTTCTTGATTTGCACCAAGGGTGTGAAGGACCCTTTCGAAGTTCCAGAGGTGAGGTGTGATCAGCCTCGAGACGCCTCAGCGGAAATGGGCCTCATCTCGCCTGGAGGGGAGAACCTCTTGGATTTTCTCGAGTTGCGGCAGGTCTTCTCGAGTTAAGACGGAGACCACAGGGACCCGCTCTGGTGGCCTCAGGAAAGGCCAGTCCCCATGCGAGTTGCTAGGGGACCTCTCGGGATTCCTCTCCCGTCCATGCCGGGGAATCAGTCCTTGTGTGGAGGCGGGGCCGGAACCTGAGGATTCCTCTCCAGTGTTGCCATGAATCTTGGGGTGCTTCTGAGTCTCCCCAGGGGAGTCAGGCCTCGTCTCGAGTGGGGGTATGCACGTGCGCTTTCCTCCCGAGCTGCAGCAGTAGTGTCACGCTTCCTGTCGCGTGGATCAAGGGATCTGTGGCTTTCCCTCGAGGCTGTCCCTCGAGGCTTTCCCACGAGGCTTTCCCACAGGGCTGTGCCACGTGCCACCTTGGTGTGAGTCGATCCTCGGCGTGAAAGACGAGCCGGTGAAGGGAAAAGAGGTTCCTCTGGAATGGACTGAGATATCTGGGGGACTTTTGGAATGGTGGCACGACCCTGGAGATCCTCTCGCCTTTCCTGTTGAGAGGGCCTCCTCTTGAGATGCGACGGGAAGGCCGGGAACTCTTTCCCGACGAAGCCGGGAAAGGATCCCTCATCTCGAGCTACGAGGCGGAAACGGGGCTCCTTTGGATGTGGGCGGGACCCTCGTGATTCCTCTCGAGTGGAGACGGGTATGTCGGGGAACTTCTTGATTTGCACCAAGGGTGTGAAGGACCCTTTCGAAGTTCCAGAGGTGAGGTGTGATCAGCCTCGAGACGCCTCAGCGGAAATGGGCCTCATCTCGCCTGGAGGGGAGAACCTCCTGGATTTTCTCCAGTTGCGGCAGGTCTTCTCGAGTTACGACGGGGACCTCAGGGACCCGCTCTGGTGGCCTCAGGAAAGGCCAGTCCCCATGCGAGTTGCTAGGGGACCTCTCGGGATTCCTCTCCTGTCCATGCCGGGGCCTCAGTCCTTGTGTGGAGTCGGGGCCGGAACCTGAGTATTCCTCTCAAGTGTTGCCATGGATCTTGGGGTGCTTCTGAGTCTCCCCAGGGGAGTCAGGCCTCGTCTCGAGTGGGGGCATGCACGTGCGCTTTCCTCCCGAGCTGCAGCAGTAGTGTCACGCTTCCTGTCACGTGGATCAAGGGATCTGTGGCTTTCCCTCGAGGCTTTCCCACAGGGCTGTTCCACGTGCCACCTTTGTGTGAGTCGATCCTCGGCGTGAAAAACGAGCCGGTGAAGGGAAAAGAGGTTCCTCTGGAATGGACTGAGACATCTGGGGGACTCTTGGAATGGTGGCACGACCCTGGAGATCCTCTCGCCATTCCTGTTGAGAGGGCCTCCTCTTGAGATGCGACGGGAACGCCGGGAACTCTTTCCCTACGAAGCAGGGAAAGGATCCCTCATCTCGAGCTACGAGGCGGAAACGGGGCTCCTATGGATGTGGGCGGGACCCTCGTGATTCCTCTCGAGTGGAGACGGGTATGTCGGGGAACTTCTTGATTTGCACCAAGGGTGTGAAGGACCCTTTCGAAGTTCCAGAGGTGAGGTGTGATCAGCCTCGAGACGCCTCAGCGGAAATGGGCCTCATCTCACCTGGAGGGGAGAACCTCCTGGATTATCTCCAGTTGCGGCAGGTCTTCTCGAGTTACGACGGGGACCTCAGGGACCCGCTCTGGTGGCCTCAGGAAAGGCCAGTCCCAATGCGAGTTGCTAGGGGACCTCTCGGGATTCCTCTCCCGTCCATGCCGGGGCCTCAGTCCTTGTGTGGAGGCGGGGCCTTAACCTGAGGATTCCTCTCCACTGTTGCCATGGATCTTGGGGTGCTTCTGAGTCTCCCCAGGGGAGTCAGGCCTCGTCTCGAGTGGGGGCATGCACGTGCGCTTTCCTCCTGAGCTGCAGCAGAAGTGTCACGCTTCCTGTCACGTGGATCAAGGGATCTGTGGCTTTCCCTCGAGGCTGTCCCTCGAGGCTTTCCCACAGGGCTGTGCCACGTGCCACCTTGGTGTGAGTCGATCCTCGGCGTGAAAGACGAGCCGGTGAAGGGAAAAGAGGTTCCTCTGGAATGGACTGAGACATCTGGGGGACTCTTGGAATGGTGGCACGGCCCTGGAGTTCCTCTCGCCGTTCCTGTTGAGAGGGCCTCCTCTTGAGATGCGACGGGAACGCCGGGAACTCTTCCCGACGAAGCAGGGAAAGGATCCCTCATCTCGAGCTACGAGGCGGAAACGGGGCTCCTCTGGATGTGGGCGGGACCATCGTGATTCCTCTCGAGTGGACACGGCTAGGTCGGGGAACTTCTTGATTTGCACCAAGGGTGTGAAGGACCCTTTCGAAGTTCCAGAGGTGAGGTGTGATCAGCCTCGAGACGCCTCAGCGGAAATGGGCCTCATCTCGCCTGGAGGGGAGAACCTCCTGGATTATCTCCAGTTGCGGCAGGTCTTCTCGAGTTACGACGGGTACCTCAGGGACCCGCTCTGGTGGCCTCAGGAAAGGCCAGTCCCAATGCGAGTTGCTAGGGGACCTCTCGGGATTCCTCTCCCGTCCATGCCGGGGCCTCAGTCCTTGTGTGGAGGCGGGGCCGGAACCTGAGGATTCCTCTCCACTGTTGCCATGGATCTTGGGGTGCTTCTGAGTCTCCCCAGGGGAGTCAGGCCTCGTCTCGAGTGGGGGCATGCACGTGCGCTTTCCTCCCGAGCTGCAGCAGTAGTGTCACGCTTCCTGTCATGTGGATCAAGGGATCTGTGGCTTTCCCTCGAGGCTGTCCCTCGAGGCTTTCCCACAGGGCTGTGCCACGTGCCACCTTGGTGTGAGTCGATCCTCGGCGTGAAAGACGAGCCGGTGAAGGGAAAAGAGGTTCCTCTGGAATGGACTGAGACATCTGGGGGACTCTTGGAATGGTGGCACGACCCTGGAGTTCCTCTCGCCGTTCCTGTTGAGAGGGCCTCCTCTTGAGATGCGACGGGAACGCCGGGAACTCTTTCCCGACGAAGCAGGGAAAGGATCCCTCATCTCGAGCTACGAGGCGGAAACGGGGCTCCTCTGGATGTGGGCGGGACCCTCGTGATAATTCTCGAGTGGACACAGCTAGGTCGGGGAACTTCTTGATTTGCACCAAGGGTGTGAAGGACCCTTTCGAAGTTCCAGAGGTGAGGTGTGATCAGCCTCGAGACGCCTCAGCGGAAATGGGCCTCATCTCGCCTGGAGGGGAGAACCTCCTGGATTTTCTCGAGTTGCGGCAGGTCTTCTCGAGTTACGACGGAGACCACAGGGACCCGCTCTGGTGGCCTCAGGAAAGGCCAGTCCCCATACGAGTCGCTAGGGGACCTCTTGGGATTCCTCTCCCGTCCATACCGGGGCCCCAGTCCTTGTGTGGAGTCGGGGCCGGAACCTGAGGATTCCTCTCCAGTGTTGCCATGGATCTTGGGGTGCTTCTGAGTCTCCCCAGGGGAGTCAGGCGGCGTCTCGAGTGGGGGCATGCACGTGCGCTTTCCTCCCGAGCTGCAGCAGTAGTGTCACGCTTCCTGTCACGTGGATCAAGGGATCTGTGGCTTTCCCTCGAGGCTGTCCCTCGAGGCTTTCCCACGAGGCTTTCCCACAGGGCTGTGCCACGTGCCACCTTGGTGTGAGTCGATCCTCGGCGTGAAAGACGAGCCGGTGAAGGGAAAAGAGGTTCCTCTGGAATGGACTGAGACATCTGGGGGACTCTTGGAATGGTGGCACGACCCTGGAGTTCCTCTCGCCGTTCCTGTTGAGAGGGCCTCCTCTTGAGATGCGACGGGAACGCCGGGAACTCTTTCCCGACGAAGCAGGGAAAGGATCCCTCATCTCGAGCTACGAGGCGGAAACGGGGCTCCTCTGGATGTGGGCGGGACCCTCGTGATAACTCTCGAGTGGACACGGCTGGGTCGGGGAACTTCTTGATTTGCACCAAGGGTGTGAAGGACCCTTTCGAAGTTCCAGAGGTGAGGTGTGATCAGCCTCGAGACGCCTCAGCGGAAATGGGCCTCATCTCGCCTGGAGGGGAGAACCTCTTGGATTTTCTCGAGTTGCGGCAGGTCTTCTCGAGTTAAGACGGAGACCACAGGGACCCGCTCTGGTGGCCTCAGGAAAGGCCAGTCCCCATGCGAGTTGCTAGGGGACCTCTCGGGATTCCTCTCCCGTCCATGCCGGGGAATCAGTCCTTGTGTGGAGGCGGGGCCGGAACCTGAGGATTCCTCTCCAGTGTTGCCATGAATCTTGGGGTGCTTCTGAGTCTCCCCAGGGGAGTCAGGCCTCGTCTCGAGTGGGGGTATGCACGTGCGCTTTCCTCCCGAGCTGCAGCAGTAGTGTCACGCTTCCTGTCGCGTGGATCAAGGGATCTGTGGCTTTCCCTCGAGGCTGTCCCTCGAGGCTTTCCCACGAGGCTTTCCCACAGGGCTGTGCCACGTGCCACCTTGGTGTGAGTCGATCCTCGGCGTGAAAGACGAGCCGGTGAAGGGAAAAGAGGTTCCTCTGGAATGGACTGAGATATCTGGGGGACTTTTGGAATGGTGGCACGACCCTGGAGATCCTCTCGCCTTTCCTGTTGAGAGGGCCTCCTCTTGAGATGCGACGGGAAGGCCGGGAACTCTTTCCCGACGAAGCCGGGAAAGGATCCCTCATCTCGAGCTACGAGGCGGAAACGGGGCTCCTTTGGATGTGGGCGGGACCCTCGTGATTCCTCTCGAGTGGAGACGGGTATGTCGGGGAACTTCTTGATTTGCACCAAGGGTGTGAAGGACCCTTTCGAAGTTCCAGAGGTGAGGTGTGATCAGCCTCGAGACGCCTCAGCGGAAATGGGCCTCATCTCGCCTGGAGGGGAGAACCTCCTGGATTTTCTCCAGTTGCGGCAGGTCTTCTCGAGTTACGACGGGGACCTCAGGGACCCGCTCTGGTGGCCTCAGGAAAGGCCAGTCCCCATGCGAGTTGCTAGGGGACCTCTCGGGATTCCTCTCCTGTCCATGCCGGGGCCTCAGTCCTTGTGTGGAGTCGGGGCCGGAACCTGAGTATTCCTCTCAAGTGTTGCCATGGATCTTGGGGTGCTTCTGAGTCTCCCCAGGGGAGTCAGGCCTCGTCTCGAGTGGGGGCATGCACGTGCGCTTTCCTCCCGAGCTGCAGCAGTAGTGTCACGCTTCCTTTCACGTGGATCAAGGGATCTGTGGCTTTCCCTCGAGGCTTTCCCACAGGGCTGTTCCACGTGCCACCTTTGTGTGAGTCGATCCTCGGCGTGAAAAACGAGCCGGTGAAGGGAAAAGAGGTTCCTCTGGAATGGACTGAGACATCTGGGGGACTCTTGGAATGGTGGCACGACCCTGGAGATCCTCTCGCCATTCCTGTTGAGAGGGCCTCCTCTTGAGATGCGACGGGAACGCCGGGAACTCTTTCCCGACGAAGCAGGGAAAGGATCCCTCATCTCGAGCTACGAGGCGGAAACGGGGCTCCTTTGGATGTGGGCGGGACCCTCGTGATTCCTCTCGAGTGGAGACGGGTATGTCGGGGAACTTCTTGATTTGCACCAAGGGTGTGAAGGACCCTTTCGAAGTTCCAGAGGTGAGGTGTGATCAGCCTCGAGACGCCTCAGCGGAAATGGGCCTCATCTCACCTGGAGGGGAGAACCTCCTGGATTATCTCCAGTTGCGGCAGGTCTTCTCGAGTTACGACGGGGACCTCAGGGACCCGCTCTGGTGGCCTCAGGAAAGGCCAGTCCCAATGCGAGTTGCTAGGGGACCTCTCGGGATTCCTCTCCCGTCCATGCCGGGGCCTCAGTCCTTGTGTGGAGGCGGGGCCTTAACCTGAGGATTCCTCTCCACTGTTGCCATGGATCTTGGGGTGCTTCTGAGTCTCCCCAGGGGAGTCAGGCCTCGTCTCGAGTGGGGGCATGCACGTGCGCTTTCCTCCTGAGCTGCAGCAGAAGTGTCACGCTTCCTGTCACGTGGATCAAGGGATCTGTGGCTTTCCCTCGAGGCTGTCCCTCGAGGCTTTCCCACAGGGCTGTGCCACGTGCCACCTTGGTGTGAGTCGATCCTCGGCGTGAAAGACGAGCCGGTGAAGGGAAAAGAGGTTCCTCTGGAATGGACTGAGACATCTGGGGGACTCTTGGAATGGTGGCACGGCCCTGGAGTTCCTCTCGCCGTTCCTGTTGAGAGGGCCTCCTCTTGAGATGCGACGGGAACGCCGGGAACTCTTCCCGACGAAGCAGGGAAAGGATCCCTCATCTCGAGCTACGAGGCGGAAACGGGGCTCCTCTGGATGTGGGCGGGACCATCGTGATTCCTCTCGAGTGGACACGGCTAGGTCGGGGAACTTCTTGATTTGCACCAAGGGTGTGAAGGACCCTTTCGAAGTTCCAGAGGTGAGGTGTGATCAGCCTCGAGACGCCTCAGCGGAAATGGGCCTCATCTTGCCTGGAGGGGAGAACCTCCTGGATTTTCTCCAGTTGCGGCAGGTCTTCTCGAGTTACGACGGGGACCTCAGGGACCCGCTCTGGTGGCCTCAGGAAAGGCCAGTCCCCATGCGAGTTGCTAGTGGACCTCTCGGGATTCCTCTCCCGTCCATGCCGGGGCCTCAGTCCTTGTGTGGAGTCGGGGCCGGAACCTGAGGATTCCTCTCCAGTGTTGCCATGGATCTTGGGGTGCTTCTGAGTCTCCCCAGGGGAGTCAGGCCTCGTCTCGAGTGGGGGCATGCACGTGCGCTTTCCTCCCGAGCTGCAGCAGTAGTGTCACGCTTCCTGTCACGTGGATCAAGGGATTTGTGGCTTTCCCTCGAGGCTGTCCCTCGAGGCTTTCCCACGAGGCTTTCCCACAGGGCTGTGCCACGTGCCACCTTGGTGTGAGTCGATCCTCGGCGTGAAAGACGAGCAGGTGAAGGGAAAAGAGGTTCCTCTGGAATGGACTGAGACATCTGGGGGACTCTTGGAATGGTGGCACGACCCTGGAGTTCCTCTCGCCGTTCCTGTTGAGAGGGCCTCCTCTTGAGATGCGACGGGAACGCCGGGAACTCTTTCCCGACGAAGCAGGGAAAGGATCCCTCATCTCGAGCTACGAGGCGGAAACGGGGCTCCTCTGGATGTGGGCAGGACCCTTCGGATTCCTCTCGAGTGGAGACGGGTATCTCGGGGAACTTCTTGATTTGCACCAAGGGTGTGAAGGACCCTTTCGAAGTTCCAGAGGTGAGGTGTGATCAGCCTCGAGACGCCTCAGCGGAAATGGGCCTCATCTCGCCTGGAGGGGAGAACCTCCTGGATTATCTCCAGTTGCGGCAGGTCTTCTCGAGTTACGACGGGTACCTCAGGGACCCGCTCTGGTGGCCTCAGGAAAGGCCAGTCCCAATGCGAGTTGCTAGGGGACCTCTCGGGATTCCTCTCCCGTCCATGCCGGGGCCTCAGTCCTTGTGTGGAGGCGGGGCCGGAACCTGAGGATTCCTCTCCACTGTTGCCATGGATCTTGGGGTGCTTCTGAGTCTCCCCAGGGGAGTCAGGCCTCGTCTCGAGTGGGGGCATGCACGTGCGCTTTCCTCCCGAGCTGCAGCAGTAGTGTCACGCTTCCTGTCATGTGGATCAAGGGATCTGTGGCTTTCCCTCGAGGCTGTCCCTCGAGGCTTTCCCACAGGGCTGTGCCACGTGCCACCTTGGTGTGAGTCGATCCTCGGCGTGAAAGACGAGCCGGTGAAGGGAAAAGAGGTTCCTCTGGAATGGACTGAGACATCTGGGGGACTCTTGGAATGGTGGCACGACCCTGGAGTTCCTCTCGCCGTTCCTGTTGAGAGGGCCTCCTCTTGAGATGCGACGGGAACGCCGGGAACTCTTTCCCGACGAAGCAGGGAAAGGATCCCTCATCTCGAGCTACGAGGCGGAAACGGGGCTCCTCTGGATGTGGGCGGGACCCTCGTGATAACTCTCGAGTGGACACGGCTAGGTCGGGGAACTTCTTGATTTGCACCAAGGGTGTGAAGGACCCTTTCGAAGTTCCAGAGGTGAGGTGTGATCAGCCTCGAGACGCCTCAGCGGAAATGGGCCTCATCTCGCCTGGAGGGGAGAACCTACTGGATTTTCTCGAGTTGCGGCAGGTCTTCTCGAGTTACGACGGAGACCACAGGGACCCGCTCTGGTGGCCTCAGGAAAGGCCAGTCCCCATACGAGTCGCTAGGGGACCTCTTGGGATTCCTCTCCCGTCCATACCGGGGCCCCAGTCCTTGTGTGGAGTCGGGGCCGGAACCTGAGGATTCCTCTCCAGTGTTGCCATGGATCTTGGGGTGCTTCTGAGTCTCCCCAGGGGAGTCAGGCGGCGTCTCGAGTGGGGGCATGCACGTGCGCTTTCCTCCCGAGCTGCAGCAGTAGTGTCACGCTTCCTGTCACGTGGATCAAGGGATCTGTGGCTTTCCCTCGAGGCTGTCCCTCGAGGCTTTCCCACGAGGCTTTCCCACAGGGCTGTGCCACGTGCCACCTTGGTGTGAGTCGATCCTCGGCGTGAAAGACGAGCCGGTGAAGGGAAAAGAGGTTCCTCTGGAATGGACTGAGACATCTGGGGGACTCTTGGAATGGTGGCACGACCCTGGAGTTCCTCTCGCCGTTCCTGTTGAGAGGGCCTCCTCTTGAGATGCGACGGGAACGCCGGGAACTCTTTCCCGACGAAGCAGGGAAAGGATCCCTCATCTCGAGCTACGAGGCGGAAACGGGGCTCCTCTAGATGTGGGCGGGACCCTCGTGATTCCTCTCGAGTGGACACGGCTAGGTCGGGGAACTTCTTGATTTGCACCAAGGGTGTGAAGGACCCTTTCGAAGTTCCAGAGGTGAGGTGTGATCAGCCTCGAGACGCCTCAACGGAAATGGGCCTCTTCTCGCCTGGAGGGGAGAACCTCTTGGATTTTCTCCAGTTGCGGCAGGTCTTCTCGAGTTACGACGGGGACCTCAGGGACCCGCTCTGGTGGCCTCAGGAAGGCCAGTCCCCATGCGAGTTGCTAGGGGACCTCTGGGGATTCCTCTCCCGTCCATACCGGGGCCTCAGTCCTTGTGTGGAGTCGGGGCCGGAACCTGAGGATTCCTCTCCAGTGTTGCCATGGATCTTGGGGTGCTTCTGAGTCTCCCCAGGGGAGTCAGGCGGCGTCTCGAGTGGGGGCATGCACGTGCGCTTTCCTCCGGAGCTGCAGCAGTAGTGTCACGCTTCCTGTCACGTGGATCAAGGGATCTGTGGCTTTCCCTCGAGGCTGTCCCTCGGGGCTTTCCCACGAGGCTTTCCCACAGGGCTGTGCCACGTGCCACCTTGGTGTGAGTCGATCCTCGGTGTGAAAGACGAGCCGGTGAAGGGAAAAGAGGTTCCTCTGAAATGGACTGAGACATCTGGGGGACTCTTGGAATGGTGGCACGACCCTGGAGTTCCTCTCCCCGTTCCTGTTGAGAGGGCCTCCTCTTGAGATGCGACGGGAACGCCGGGAACTCTTTCCCGACGAAGCAGGGAAAGGATCCCTCATCTCGAGCTACGAGGCGGAAACGGGGCTCCTCTGGATGTGGGCGGGACCCTCGTGATTCCTCTCGAGTGGAGACGGGTATGTCGGGGAACTTCTTGATTTGCACCAAGGGTGTGAAGGACCCTTTCGAAGTTCCAGAGGTGAGGTGTGATCAGCCTCGAGACGCCTCAGCGGAAATGGGCCTCATCTCGCCTGGAGGGGAGAACCTCCTGGATTTTCTCGAGTTGCGGCAGGTCTTCTCGAGTTACGACGGGTACCTCAGGGACCCGCTCTGGTGGCCTCAGGAAAGGCCAGTCCCCATGCGAGTTGCTAGGGGACCTCTCGGGATTCCTCTCCCGTCCATGCCGGGGCCTCAGTCCTTGTGTGGAGGCGGGGCCGGAACCTGAGGATTCCTCTCCACTGTTGCCATGGATCTTGGGGTGCTTCTGAGTCTCCCCAGGGGAGTCAGGCCTCGTCTCGAGTGGGGGCATGCACGTGCGCTTTCCTCCCGAGCTGCAGCAGTAGTGTCACGCTTCCTGTAATGTGGATCAAGGGATCTGTGGCTTTCCCTCGAGGCTGACCCTCGAGGCTTTCCCAAAGGGCTGTGCCACGTGCCACCTTGGTGTGAGTCGTTCCTCGGCGTGAAAGACGAGCCGGTGAAGGGAAAAGAGGTTCCTCTGGAATGGACTGAGACATCTGGGGGACTCTTGGAATGGTGGCACGACCCTGGAGTTCCTCTCGCCGTTCCTGTTGAGAGGGCCTCCTCTTGAGATGCGACGGGAACGCCGGGAACTCATTCCCGACGAAACAGGGAAAGGATCCCTCATCTCGAGCTACGAGGCGGAAACGGGGCTCCTCTGGATGTGGGCGGGACCCTCGTGATAACTCTCGAGTGGACACGGCTAGGTCGGGGAACTTCTTGATTTTCACCAAGGGTGTGAAGGACCCTTTCGAAGTTCCAGAGGTGAGGTGAGATCAGCCTCGAGACGCCTCAGCGGAAATGGGCCTCATCTCGCCTGGAGGGGAGAACCTCTTGGATTTTCTCGAGTTGCGGCAAGTCTTCTCCAGTTACGACGGAGACCACAGGGACCCGCTCTGGTGGCCTCAGGAAAGGCCAGTCCCCATACGAGTTGCTAGGGGACCTCTTGGGATTCCTCTCCCGTCCATACCGGGGCCTCAGTCCTTGTGTGGAGTCGGGGCCGGAACCTGAGGATTCCTCTCCAGTGTTGCCATGGATCTTGGGGTGCTTCTGAGTCTCCCCAGGGGAGTCAGGCGGCGTCTCGAGTGGGGGCATGCACGTGCGCTTTCCTCCCGAGCTGCAGCAGTAGTGTCACGCTTCCTGTCACGTGGATCAAGGGATCTGTGGCTTTCCCTCGAGGCTGTCCCTCGAGGATTTCCCACGAGGCTTTCCCACAGGGCTGTGCCACGTGCCACCTTGGTGTGAGTCGATCCTCGGTGTGAAAGACGAGCCGGTGAAGGGAAAAGAGGTTCCTCTGGAATGGACTGAGACATCTGGGGGACTCTTGGAATGGTGGCACGACCCTGGAGTTCCTCTCGCCGTTCCTGTTGAGAGGGCCTCCTCTTGAGATGCGACGGGAACGCCGGGAACTCTTTCCCGACGAAGCAGGGAAAGGATCCCTCTTTTCGAGCTACGAGGCGGAAACGGGGCTCCTCTGGATGTGGGCGGGACCCTCGTGATAACTCTCGAGTGGACACGGCTGGGTCGGGGAACTTCTTGATTTGCACCAAGGGTGTGAAGGACCCTTTCGAAGTTCCAGAGGTGAGGTGTGATCAGCCTCGAGACGCCTCAGCGGAAATGGGCCTCATCTCGCCTGGAGGGTAGAACCTCTTGGATTTTCTCGAGTTGCGGCAGGTCTTCTCGAGTTACGACGGAGACCACAGGGACCCGCTCTGGTGGCCTCAGGAAAGGCCAGTCCCCATGCGAGTTGCTAGGGGACCTCTTGGGATTCCTCTCCCGTCCATGCCGGGGCCTCAGTCCTTGTGTGGAGTCGGGGCCGGAACCTGAGGATTCCTCTCCAGTGTTGCCATGGATCTTGGGGTGCTTCTGAGTCTCCCCAGGGGAGTCAGGCGGCGTCTCGAGTGGGGGCATGCACGTGCGCTTTCCTCCCGAGCTGCAGCAGTAGTGTCACGCTTCCTGTCACGTGGATCAAGGGATCTGTGGCTTTCCCTCGAGGCTGTCCCTCGGGGCTTTCCCACGAGGCTTTCCCACAGGGCTGTGCCACGTGCCACCTTGGTGTGAGTCGATCCTCGGTGTGAAAGACGAGCCGGTGAAGGGAAAAGAGGTTCCTCTGAAATGGACTGAGACATCTGGGGGACTCTTGGAATGGTGGCACGACCCTGGAGTTCCTCTCGCCGTTCCTGTTGAGAGGGCCTCCTCTTGAGATGCGACGGGAAAGCCGGGAACTCTTTCCCGACGAAGCAGGGAAAGGATCCCTCATCTCGAGCTACGAGGCGGAAACGGGGCTCTTCTGGATGTGGGCGGGACCCTCGTGATTCCTCTCGAGTGGAGACGGGTATGTCGGGGAACTTCTTGATTTGCACCAAGGGTGTGAAGGACCCTTTCGAAGTTCCAGAGGTGAGGTGTGATCAGCCTCGAGACGCCTCAGCGGAAATGGGCCTCATCTCGCCTGCAGGGGAGAACCTCTTGGATTTTCTCCAGTTGCGGCAGGTCTTCTCGAGTTACGACGGGGACCTCAGGGACCCGCTCTGGTGGCCTCAGGAAGGCCAGTCCCCATGCAAGTTGCTAGGGGACCTCTCGGGATTCCTCTCCCGTCCATACCGGGGCCTCAGTCCTTGTGTGGAGTCGGGGCCGGAACCTGAGGATTCCTCTCCAGTGTTGCCATGGATCTTGGGGTGCTTCTGAGTCTCCCCAGGGGAGTCACGCCTCGTCTCGAGTGGGGGCATGCACGTGCGCTTTCCTCCCGAGCTGCAGCAGTAGTGTCACGCTTCCTGTCACGTGGATCCAGGGATCTGTGGCTTTCCCTCGAGGCTGTCCCTCGAGGCTTTCCCACGAGTCTTTCCCACAGGGCTGTGCCACGTGCCACCTTGGTGTGAGTCGATCCTCGGCGTGAAAGACGAGCCGGTGAAGGGAAAAGAGGTTCCTCTGGAATGGACTGAGATATCTGGGGGACTTTTGGAATGGTGGCACGACCCTGGAGTTCCTCTCGCCGTTCCTGTTGAGAGGGCCTCCTCTTGAGATGCGACGGGAACGCCGGGATCTCTTTCCCGACGAAGCAGGGAAAGGATCCCTCATCTCGAGCTACGAGGCGGAAACGGGGCTCCTCTGGATGTGGGCGGGACCCTCGTGATTCCTCTCGAGTGGAGACGGCTAGGTCGGGGAACTTCTTGATTTGCACCAAGGGTGTGAAGGACCCTCTCGAAGTTCGAGAGGTGAGGTGTGATCAGCCTCGAGACGCCTCAGCGGAAATGGGCCTCATCTCGCCTGGAGGGGAGAACCTCCTGGATTTTCTCCAGTTGCGGCAGGTCTTCTCGAGTTACGACGGGGACCTCAGGGACCAGCTCTGGTGGCCTCAGGAAAGGCCAGTCCCCATGCGAGTTGCTAGGGGACCTCTCGGGATTCCTCTCCCGTCCATGCCGGGGCCTCAGTCCTTGTGTGGAGTCGGGGCCGGAACCTGAGGATTCCTCTCCAGTGTTGCCATGGATCTTGGGGTGCTTCTGAGTCTCCCCAGGGGAGTCAGGCCTCGTCTCGAGAGGGGGCATGCACGTGCGCTTTCCTCCCGAGCTGCAGTAGTAGTGTCACGCTTCCTGTCACGTGGATCAAGGGATCTGTGGCTTTCCCTCGAGGCTGTCCCTCGAGGCTTTCCCACGAGGCTTTCCCACAGGTCTGTGCCACATGCCACCTTGGTGTGAGTCGATCCTCGGCGTGAAAAACGAGCCGGTGAAGGGAAAAGAGGTTCCTCTGGAATGGACTGAGACATCTGGGGGACTCTTGGAATGGTGGCACGACCCTGGAGATCCTCTCGCCTTTCCTGTTGAGAGGGCCTCCTCTTGAGATGCGACGGGAAGGCCGGGAACTCTTTCCCGACGAAGCCGGGAAAGGATCCCTCATCTCGAGCTACGAGGCGGAAACGGGGCTCCTTTGGATGTGGGCGGGACCCTCGTGATTCCTCTCGAGTGGAGACGGCTAGGTCGGGGAACTTCTTGATTTGCACCAAGGGTGTGAAGGACCCTTTCGAAGTTCCAGAGGTGAGGTGTGATCAGCCTCGAGACGCCTCAGCGGAAATGGGCCTCATCTCGCCTGGAGGGGAGAACCTCCTGGATTTTCTCCAGTTGCGGCAGGTCTTCTCGAGTTACGATGGGGACCTCAGGGACCCGCTCTGGTGGCCTCAGGAAAGGCCAGTCCCCATGCGAGTTGCTAGGGGACCTCTCGGGATTCCTCTCCTGTCCATGCCGGGGCCTCAGTCCTTGTGTGGAGTCGGGGCCGGAACCTGAGTATTCCTCTCAAGTGTTGCCATGGATCTTGGGGTGCTTCTGAGTCTCCCCAGGGGAGTCAGGCCTCGTCTCGAGTGGGGGCATGCACGTGCGCTTTCCTCCCGAGCTGCAGCAGTAGTGTCACGCTTCCTGTCACGTGGATCAAGGGATCTGTGGCTTTCCCTCGAGGCTTTCCCACAGGGCTGTTCCACGTGCCACCTTGGTGTGAGTCGATCCTCGGCGTGAAAAACGAGCCGGTGAAGGGAAAAGAGGTTCCTCTGGAATGGACTGAGACATCTGGGGGACTCTTGGAATGGTGGCACGACCCTGGAGATCCTCTCGCCATTCCTGTTGAGAGGGCCTCCTCTTGAGATGCGACGGGAACGCCGGGAACTCTTTCCCGACGAAGCAGGGAAAGGATCCCTCATCTCGAGCTACGAGGCGGAAACGGGGCTCCTTTGGATGTGGGCGGGACCCTCGTGATTCCTCTCGAGTGGAGACGGGTATGTCGGGGAACTTCTTGATTTGCACCAAGGGTGTGAAGGACCCTTTCGAAGTTCCAGAGGTGAGGTGTGATCAGCCTCGAGACGCCTCAGCGGAAATGGGCCTCATCTCACCTGGAGGGGAGAACCTCCTGGATTATCTCCAGTTGCGGCAGGTCTTCTCGAGTTACGACGGGGACCTCAGGGACCCGCTCTGGTGGCCTCAGGAAAGGCCAGTCCCAATGTGAGTTGCTAGGGGACCTCTCGGGATTCCTCTCCCGTCCATGCCGGGGCCTCAGTCCTTGTGTGGAGGCGGGGCCTTAACCTGAGGATTCCTCTCCACTGTTGCCATGTATCTTGGGGTGCTTCTGAGTCTCCCCAGGGGAGTCAGGCCTCGTCTCGAGTGGGGGCATGCACGTGCGCTTTCCTCCTGAGCTGCAGCAGAAGTGTCACGCTTCCTGTCACGTGGATCAAGGGATCTGTGGCTTTCCCTCGAGGCTGTCCCTCGAGGCTTTCCCACAGGGCTGTGCCACGTGCCACCTTGGTGTGAGTCGATCCTCGGCGTGAAAGACGAGCCAGTGAAGGGAAAAGAGGTTCCTCTGGAATGGACTGAGACATCTGGGGGACTCTTGGAATGGTGGCACGACCCTGGAGTTCCTCTCGCCGTTCCTGTTGAGAGGGCCTCCTCTTGAGATGCGACGGGAACGCCGGGAACTCTTCCCGACGAAGCAGGGAAAGGATCCCTCATCTCGAGCTACGAGGTGGAAACGGGGCTCCTCTGGATGTGGGCGGGACCATCGTGATTCCTCTCGAGTGGACACGGCTAGGTCGGGGAACTTCTTGATTTGCACCAAGGGTGTGAAGGACCCTTTCGAAGTTCCAGAGGTGAGGTGTGATCAGCCTCGAGATGCCTCAGCGGAAATGGGCCTCATCTTGCCTGGAGGGGAGAACCTCCTGGATTTTCTCCAGTTGCGGCAGGTCTTCTCGAGTTACGACGGGGACCTCAGGGACCCGCTCTGGTGGCCTCAGGAAAGGCCAGTCCCCATGCGAGTTGCTAGGGGACCTCTCGGGATTCCTCTCCCGTCCATGCCGGGGCCTCAGTCCTTGTGTGGAGTCGGGGCCGGAACCTGAGGATTCCTCTCCAGTGTTGCCATGGATCTTGGGGTGCTTCTGAGTCTCCCCAGGGGAGTCAGGCCTCGTCTCGAGTGGGGGCATGCACGTGCGCTTTCCTCCCGAGCTGCAGCAGTAGTGTCACGCTTCCTGTCACGTGGATCAAGGGATTTGTGGCTTTCCCTCGAGGCTGTCCCTCGAGGCTTTCCCACGAGGCTTTCCCACAGGGCTGTGCCACGTGCCACCTTGGTGTGAGTCGATCCTCGGCGTGAAAGACGAGCAGGTGAAGGGAAAAGAGGTTCCTCTGGAATGGACTGAGACATCTGGGGGACTCTTGGAATGGTGGCACGACCCTGGAGTTCCTCTCGCCGTTCCTGTTGAGAGGGCCTCCTCTTGAGATGCGACGGGAACGCCGGGAACTCTTTCCCGACGAAGCAGGGAAAGGATCCCTCATCTCGAGCTACGAGGCGGAAACGGGGCTCCTCTGGATGTGGGCAGGACCCTTCGGATTCCTCTCGAGTGGAGACGGGTATCTCGGGGAACTTCTTGATTTGCACCAAGGGTGTGAAGGACCCTTTCGAAGTTCCAGAGGTGAGGTGTGATCAGCCTCGAGACGCCTCAGCGGAAATGGGCCTCATCTCGCCTGGAGGGGAGAACCTCCTGGATTTTCTCCAGTTGCGGCAGGTCTTCTCAAGTTACGACGGGGACCTCAGGGACCCGCTCTGGTGGCCTCAGGAAAGGCCAGTCCCCATGCGAGTTGCTAGGGGACCTCTCGGGATTCCTCTCCTGTCCATGCCGGGGCCTCAGTCCTTGTGTGGAGTCGGGGCCGGAACCTGAGGATTCCTCTCCAGTGTTGCCATGGATCTTGGGGTGCTTCTGAGTCTCCCCAGGGGAGTCAGGCCTCGTCTCGAGTGGGGGCATGCACGTGCGCTTTCCTCCCGAGCTGCAGCAGTAGTGTCACGCTTCCTGTCACGTGGATCAAGGGATCTGTGGCTTTCCCTCGAGGCTTTCCCACAGGGCTGTTCCACGTGCCACCTTGGTGTGAGTCGATCCTCGGCGTGAAAAACGAGCCGGTGAAGGGAAAAGAGGTTCCTCTGGAATGGACTGAGACATCTGGGGGACTCTTGGAATGGTGGCACGACCCTGGAGATCCTCTCGCCATTCCTGTTGAGAGGGCCTCCTCTTGAGATGCGACGGGAACGCCGGGAACTCTTTCCCGACGAAGCAGGGAAAGGATCCCTCATCTCGAGCTACGAGGCGGAAACGGGGCTCCTTTGGATGTGGGCGGGACCCTCGTGATTCCTCTCGAGTGGAGACGGGTATGTCGGGGAACTTCTTGATTTGCACCAAGGGTGTGAAGGACCCTTTCGAAGTTCCAGAGGTGAGGTGTGATCAGCCTCGAGACGCCTCAGCGGAAATGGGCCTCATCTCACCTGGAGGGGAGAACCTCCTGGATTATCTCCAGTTGCGGCAGGTCTTCTCGAGTTACGACGGGGACCTCAGGGACCCGCTCTGGTGGCCTCAGGAAAGGCCAGTCCCAATGCGAGTTGCTAGGGGACCTCTCGGGATTCCTCTCCCGTCCATGCCGGGGCCTCAGTCCTTGTGTGGAGGCGGGGCCTTAACCTGAGGATTCCTCTCCACTGTTGCCATGGATCTTGGGGTGCTTCTGAGTCTCCCCAGGGGAGTCAGGCCTCGTCTCGAGTGGGGGCATGCACGTGCGCTTTCCTCCTGAGCTGCAGCAGAAGTGTCACGCTTCCTGTCACGTGGATCAAGGGATCTGTGGCTTTCCCTCGAGGCTGTCCCTCGAGGCTTTCCCACAGGGCTGTGCCACGTGCCACCTTGGTGTGAGTCGATCCTCGGCGTGAAAGACGAGCCGGTGAAGGGAAAAGAGGTTCCTCTGGAATGGACTGAGACATCTGGGGGACTCTTGGAATGGTGGCACGACCCTGGAGATCCTCTCGCCATTCCTGTTGAGAGGGCCTCCTCTTGAGATGCGACGGGAACGCCGGGAACTCTTTCCCGACGAAGCAGGGAAAGGATCCCTCATCTCGAGCTACGAGGCGGAAACGGGGCTCCTTTGGATGTGGGCGGGACCCTCGTGATTCCTCTCGAGTGGAGACGGGTATGTCGGGGAACTTCTTGATTTGCACCAAGGGTGTGAAGGACCCTTTCGAAGTTCCAGAGGTGAGGTGTGATCAGCCTCGAGACGCCTCAGCGGAAATGGGCCTCATCTCGCCTGGAGGGGAGAACCTCCTGGATTTTCTCCAGTTGCGGCAGGTCTTCTCGAGTTACGATGGGGACCTCAGGGACCCGCTCTGGTGGCCTCAGGAAAGGCCAGTCCCCATGCGAGTTGCTAGGGGACCTCTCGGGATTCCTCTCCTGTCCATGCCGGGGCCTCAGTCCTTGTGTGGAGTCGGGGCCGGAACCTGAGTATTCCTCTCAAGTGTTGCCATGGATCTTGGGGTGCTTCTGAGTCTCCCCAGGGGAGTCAGGCCTCGTCTCGAGTGGGGGCATGCACGTGCGCTTTCCTCCCGAGCTGCAGCAGTAGTGTCACGCTTCCTGTCACGTGGATCAAGGGATCTGTGGCTTTCCCTCGAGGCTTTCCCACAGGGCTGTTCCACGTGCCACCTTGGTGTGAGTCGATCCTCGGCGTGAAAAACGAGCCGGTGAAGGGAAAAGAGGTTCCTCTGGAATGGACTGAGACATCTGGGGGACTCTTGGAATGGTGGCACGACCCTGGAGATCCTCTCGCCATTCCTGTTGAGAGGGCCTCCTCTTGAGATGCGACGGGAACGCCGGGAACTCTTTCCCGACGAAGCAGGGAAAGGATCCCTCATCTCGAGCTACGAGGCGGAAACGGGGCTCCTTTGGATGTGGGCGGGACCCTCGTGATTCCTCTCGAGTGGAGACGGGTATGTCGGGGAACTTCTTGATTTGCACCAAGGGTGTGAAGGACCCTTTCGAAGTTCCAGAGGTGAGGTGTGATCAGCCTCGAGACGCCTCAGCGGAAATGGGCCTCATCTCACCTGGAGGGGAGAACCTCCTGGATTATCTCCAGTTGCGGCAGGTCTTCTCGAGTTACGACGGGGACCTCAGGGACCCGCTCTGGTGGCCTCAGGAAAGGCCAGTCCCAATGTGAGTTGCTAGGGGACCTCTCGGGATTCCTCTCCCGTCCATGCCGGGGCCTCAGTCCTTGTGTGGAGGCGGGGCCTTAACCTGAGGATTCCTCTCCACTGTTGCCATGTATCTTGGGGTGCTTCTGAGTCTCCCCAGGGGAGTCAGGCCTCGTCTCGAGTGGGGGCATGCACGTGCGCTTTCCTCCTGAGCTGCAGCAGAAGTGTCACGCTTCCTGTCACGTGGATCAAGGGATCTGTGGCTTTCCCTCGAGGCTGTCCCTCGAGGCTTTCCCACAGGGCTGTGCCACGTGCCACCTTGGTGTGAGTCGATCCTCGGCGTGAAAGACGAGCCAGTGAAGGGAAAAGAGGTTCCTCTGGAATGGACTGAGACATCTGGGGGACTCTTGGAATGGTGGCACGACCCTGGAGTTCCTCTCGCCGTTCCTGTTGAGAGGGCCTCCTCTTGAGATGCGACGGGAACGCCGGGAACTCTTCCCGACGAAGCAGGGAAAGGATCCCTCATCTCGAGCTACGAGGTGGAAACGGGGCTCCTCTGGATGTGGGCGGGACCATCGTGATTCCTCTCGAGTGGACACGGCTAGGTCGGGGAACTTCTTGATTTGCACCAAGGGTGTGAAGGACCCTTTCGAAGTTCCAGAGGTGAGGTGTGATCAGCCTCGAGATGCCTCAGCGGAAATGGGCCTCATCTTGCCTGGAGGGGAGAACCTCCTGGATTTTCTCCAGTTGCGGCAGGTCTTCTCGAGTTACGACGGGGACCTCAGGGACCCGCTCTGGTGGCCTCAGGAAAGGCCAGTCCCCATGCGAGTTGCTAGGGGACCTCTCGGGATTCCTCTCCCGTCCATGCCGGGGCCTCAGTCCTTGTGTGGAGTCGGGGCCGGAACCTGAGGATTCCTCTCCAGTGTTGCCATGGATCTTGGGGTGCTTCTGAGTCTCCCCAGGGGAGTCAGGCCTCGTCTCGAGTGGGGGCATGCACGTGCGCTTTCCTCCCGAGCTGCAGCAGTAGTGTCACGCTTCCTGTCACGTGGATCAAGGGATTTGTGGCTTTCCCTCGAGGCTGTCCCTCGAGGCTTTCCCACGAGGCTTTCCCACAGGGCTGTGCCACGTGCCACCTTGGTGTGAGTCGATCCTCGGCGTGAAAGACGAGCAGGTGAAGGGAAAAGAGGTTCCTCTGGAATGGACTGAGACATCTGGGGGACTCTTGGAATGGTGGCACGACCCTGGAGTTCCTCTCGCCGTTCCTGTTGAGAGGGCCTCCTCTTGAGATGCGACGGGAACGCCGGGAACTCTTTCCCGACGAAGCAGGGAAAGGATCCCTCATCTCGAGCTACGAGGCGGAAACGGGGCTCCTCTGGATGTGGGCAGGACCCTTCGGATTCCTCTCGAGTGGAGACGGGTATCTCGGGGAACTTCTTGATTTGCACCAAGGGTGTGAAGGACCCTTTCGAAGTTCCAGAGGTGAGGTGTGATCAGCCTCGAGACGCCTCAGCGGAAATGGGCCTCATCTCGCCTGGAGGGGAGAACCTCCTGGATTTTCTCCAGTTGCGGCAGGTCTTCTCAAGTTACGACGGGGACCTCAGGGACCCGCTCTGGTGGCCTCAGGAAAGGCCAGTCCCCATGCGAGTTGCTAGGGGACCTCTCGGGATTCCTCTCCTGTCCATGCCGGGGCCTCAGTCCTTGTGTGGAGTCGGGGCCGGAACCTGAGGATTCCTCTCCAGTGTTGCCATGGATCTTGGGGTGCTTCTGAGTCTCCCCAGGGGAGTCAGGCCTCGTCTCGAGTGGGGGCATGCACGTGCGCTTTCCTCCCGAGCTGCAGCAGTAGTGTCACGCTTCCTGTCACGTGGATCAAGGGATCTGTGGCTTTCCCTCGAGGCTTTCCCACAGGGCTGTTCCACGTGCCACCTTGGTGTGAGTCGATCCTCGGCGTGAAAAACGAGCCGGTGAAGGGAAAAGAGGTTCCTCTGGAATGGACTGAGACATCTGGGGGACTCTTGGAATGGTGGCACGACCCTGGAGATCCTCTCGCCATTCCTGTTGAGAGGGCCTCCTCTTGAGATGCGACGGGAACGCCGGGAACTCTTTCCCGACGAAGCAGGGAAAGGATCCCTCATCTCGAGCTACGAGGCGGAAACGGGGCTCCTTTGGATGTGGGCGGGACCCTCGTGATTCCTCTCGAGTGGAGACGGGTATGTCGGGGAACTTCTTGATTTGCACCAAGGGTGTGAAGGACCCTTTCGAAGTTCCAGAGGTGAGGTGTGATCAGCCTCGAGACGCCTCAGCGGAAATGGGCCTCATCTCACCTGGAGGGGAGAACCTCCTGGATTATCTCCAGTTGCGGCAGGTCTTCTCGAGTTACGACGGGGACCTCAGGGACCCGCTCTGGTGGCCTCAGGAAAGGCCAGTCCCAATGCGAGTTGCTAGGGGACCTCTCGGGATTCCTCTCCCGTCCATGCCGGGGCCTCAGTCCTTGTGTGGAGGCGGGGCCTTAACCTGAGGATTCCTCTCCACTGTTGCCATGGATCTTGGGGTGCTTCTGAGTCTCCCCAGGGGAGTCAGGCCTCGTCTCGAGTGGGGGCATGCACGTGCGCTTTCCTCCTGAGCTGCAGCAGAAGTGTCACGCTTCCTGTCACGTGGATCAAGGGATCTGTGGCTTTCCCTCGAGGCTGTCCCTCGAGGCTTTCCCACAGGGCTGTGCCACGTGCCACCTTGGTGTGAGTCGATCCTCGGCGTGAAAGACGAGCCGGTGAAGGGAAAAGAGGTTCCTCTGGAATGGACTGAGACATCTGGGGGACTCTTGGAATGGTGGCACGACCCTGGAGTTCCTCTCGCCGTTCCTGTTGAGAGGGCCTCCTCTTGAGATGCGACGGGAACGCCGGGAACTCTTCCCGACGAAGCAGGGAAAGGATCCCTCATCTCGAGCTACGAGGTGGAAACGGGGCTCCTCTGGATGTGGGCGGGACCATCGTGATTCCTCTCGAGTGGACACGGCTAGGTCGGGGAACTTCTTGATTTGCACCAAGGGTGTGAAGGACCCTTTCGAAGTTCCAGAGGTGAGGTGTGATCAGCCTCGAGATGCCTCAGCGGAAATGGGCCTCATCTTGCCTGGAGGGGAGAACCTCCTGGATTTTCTCCAGTTGCGGCAGGTCTTCTCGAGTTACGACGGGGACCTCAGGGACCCGCTCTGGTGGCCTCAGGAAAGGCCAGTCCCCATGCGAGTTGCTAGTGGACCTCTCGGGATTCCTCTCCCGTCCATGCCGGGGCCTCAGTCCTTGTGTGGAGTCGGGGCCGGAACCTGAGGATTCCTCTCCAGTGTTGCCATGGATCTTGGGGTGCTTCTGAGTCTCCCCAGGGGAGTCAGGCCTCGTCTCGAGTGGGGGCATGCACGTGCGCTTTCCTCCCGAGCTGCAGCAGTAGTGTCACGCTTCCTGTCACGTGGATCAAGGGATTTGTGGCTTTCCCTCGAGGCTGTCCCTCGAGGCTTTCCCACGAGGCTTTCCCACAGGGCTGTGCCACGTGCCACCTTGGTGTGAGTCGATCCTCGGCGTGAAAGACGAGCAGGTGAAGGGAAAAGAGGTTCCTCTGGAATGGACTGAGACATCTGGGGGACTCTTGGAATGGTGGCACGACCCTGGAGTTCCTCTCGCCGTTCCTGTTGAGAGGGCCTCCTCTTGAGATGCGACGGGAACGCCGGGAACTCTTTCCCGACGAAGCAGGGAAAGGATCCCTCATCTCGAGCTACGAGGCGGAAACGGGGCTCCTCTGGATGTGGGCAGGACCCTTCGGATTCCTCTCGAGTAGAGACGGGTATCTCGGGGAACTTCTTGATTTGCACCAAGGGTGTGAAGGACCCTTTCGAAGTTCCAGAGGTGAGGTGTGATCAGCCTCGAGACGCCTCAGCGGAAATGGGCCTCATCTCGCCTGGAGGGGAGAACCTCCTGGATTTTCTCCAGTTGCGGCAGGTCTTCTCAAGTTACGACGGGGACCTCAGGGACCCGCTCTGGTGGCCTCAGGAAAGGCCAGTCCCCATGCGAGTTGCTAGGGGACCTCTCGGGATTCCTCTCCTGTCCATGCCGGGGCCTCAGTCCTTGTGTGGAGTCGGGGCCGAAACCTGAGGATTCCTCTCCAGTGTTGCCATGGATCTTGGGGTGCTTCTGAGTCTCCCCAGGGGAGTCAGGCCTCGTCTCGAGTGGGGGCATGCACGTGCGCTTTCCTCCCGAGCTGCAGCAGTAGTGTCACGCTTCCTGTCACGTGGATCAAGGGATCTGTGGCTTTCCCTCGAGGCTTTCCCACAGGGCTGTTCCACGTGCCACCTTGGTGTGAGTCGATCCTCGGCGTGAAAAACGAGCCGGTGAAGGGAAAAGAGGTTCCTCTGGAATGGACTGAGACATCTGGGGGACTCTTGGAATGGTGGCACGACCCTGGAGATCCTCTCGCCATTCCTGTTGAGAGGGCCTCCTCTTGAGATGCGACGGGAACGCCGGGAACTCTTTCCCGACGAAGCAGGGAAAGGATCCCTCATCTCGAGCTACGAGGCGGAAACGGGGCTCCTTTGGATGTGGGCGGGACCCTCGTGATTCCTCTCGAGTGGAGACGGGTATGTCGGGGAACTTCTTGATTTGCACCAAGGGTGTGAAGGACCCTTTCGAAGTTCCAGAGGTGAGGTGTGATCAGCCTCGAGACGCCTCAGCGGAAATGGGCCTCATCTCACCTGGAGGGGAGAACCTCCTGGATTATCTCCAGTTGCGGCAGGTCTTCTCGAGTTACGACGGGGACCTCAGGGACCCGCTCTGGTGGCCTCAGGAAAGGCCAGTCCCAATGCGAGTTGCTAGGGGACCTCTCGGGATTCCTCTCCCGTCCATGCCGGGGCCTCAGTCCTTGTGTGGAGTCGGGGCCGGAACCTGAGGATTCCTCTCCAGTGTTGCCATGGATCTTGGGGTGCTTCTGAGTCTCCCCAGGGGAGTCAGGCCTCGTCTCGAGTGGGGGCATGCACGTGCGCTTTCCTCCCGAGCTGCAGCAGTAGTGTCACGCTTCCTGTCACGTGGATCAAGGGATTTGTGGCTTTCCCTCGAGGCTGTCCCTCGAGGCTTTCCCACGAGGCTTTCCCACAGGGCTGTGCCACGTGCCACCTTGGTGTGAGTCGATCCTCGGCGTGAAAGACGAGCAGGTGAAGGGAAAAGAGGTTCCTCTGGAATGGACTGAGACATCTGGGGGACTCTTGGAATGGTGGCACGACCCTGGAGTTCCTCTCGCCGTTCCTGTTGAGAGGGCCTCCTCTTGAGATGCGACGGGAACGCCGGGAACTCTTTCCCGACGAAGCAGGGAAAGGATCCCTCATCTCGAGCTACGAGGCAGAAACGGGGCTCCTCTGGATGTGGGCAGGACCCTTCGGATTCCTCTCGAGTGGAGACGGGTATCTCGGGGAACTTCTTGATTTGCACCAAGGGTGTGAAGGACCCTTTCGAAGTTCCAGAGGTGAGGTGTGATCAGCCTCGAGACGCCTCAGCGGAAATGGGCCTCATCTCGCCTGGAGGGGAGAACCTCCTGGATTATCTCCAGTTGCGGCAGGTCTTCTCGAGTTACGACGGGTACCTCAGGGACCCGCTCTGGTGGCGTCAGGAAAGGCCAGTCCCAATGCGAGTTGCTAGGGGACCTCTCGGGATTCCTCTCCCGTCCATGCCGGGGCCTCAGTCCTTGTGTGGAGGCGGGGCCGGAACCTGAGGATTCCTCTCCACTGTTGCCATGGATCTTGGGGTGCTTCTGAGTCTCCCCAGGGGAGTCAGGCCTCGTCTCGAGTGGGGGCATGCACGTGCGCTTTCCTCCCGAGCTGCAGCAGTAGTGTCACGCTTCCTGTCATGTGGATCAAGGGATCTGTGGCTTTCCCTCGAGGCTGTCCCTCGAGGCTTTCCCACAGGGCTGTGCCACGTGCCACCTTGGTGTGAGTCGATCCTCGGCGTGAAAGACGAGCCGGTGAAGGGAAAAGAGGTTCCTCTGGAATGGACTGAGACATCTGGGGGACTCTTGGAATGGTGGCACGACCCTGGAGTTCCTCTCGCCGTTCCTGTTGAGAGGGCCTCCTCTTGAGATGCGACGGGAACGCCGGGAACTCTTTCCCGACGAAGCAGGGAAAGGATCCCTCATCTCGAGCTACGAGGCGGAAACGGGGCTCCTCTGGATGTGGGCGGGACCCTCGTGATAACTCTCGAGTGGACACGGCTGGGTCGGGGAACTTCTTGATTTGCACCAAGGGTGTGAAGGACCCTTTCGAAGTTCCAGAGGTGAGGTGTGATCAGCCTCGAGACGCCTCAGCGGAAATGGGCCTCATCTCGCCTGGAGGGGAGAACCTCTTGGATTTTCTCGAGTTGCGGCAGGTCTTCTCGAGTTACGACGGAGACCACAGGGACCCGCTCTGGTGGCCTCAGGAAAGGCCAGTCCCCATGCGAGTTGCTAGGGGACCTCTTGGGATTCCTCTCCCGTCCATGCCGGGGCCTCAGTCCTTGTGTGGAGTCGGGGCCGGAACCTGAGGATTCCTCTCCAGTGTTGCCATGGATCTTGGGGTGCTTCTGAGTCTCCCCAGGGGAGTCAGGCGGCGTCTCGAGTGGGGGCATGCACGTGCGCTTTCCTCCCGAGCTGCAGCAGTAGTGTCACGCTTCCTGTCACGTGGATCAAGGGATCTGTGGCTTTCCCTCGAGGCTGTCCCTCGGGGCTTTCCCACGAGGCTTTCCCACAGGGCTGTGCCTCGTGCCACCTTGGTGTGAGTCGATCCTCGGTGTGAAAGACGAGCCGGTGAAGGGAAAAGAGTTTCCTCTGAAATGGACTGAGACATCTGGGGGACTCTTGGAATGGTGGCACGACCCTGGAGTTCCTCTCGCCGTTCCTGTTGAGAGGGCCTCCTCTTGAGATGCGACGGGAACGCCGGGAACTCTTTCCCGACGAAGCAGGGAAAGGATCCCTCATCTCGAGCTACGAGGCGGAAACGGGGCTCCTCTGGATGTGGGCGGGACCCTCGTGATTCCTCTCGAGTGGAGACGGGTATGTCGGGGAACTTCTTGATTTGCACCAAGGGTGTGAAGGACCCTTTCGAAGTTCCAGAGGTGAGGTGTGATCAGCCTCGAGACGCCTCAGCGGAAATGGGCCTCATCTCGCCTGCAGGGGAGAACCTCTTGGATTTTCTCCAGTTGCGGCAGGTCTTCTCGAGTTACGACGGGGACCTCAGGGACCCGCTCTGGTGGCCTCAGGAAGGCCAGTCCCCATGCAAGTTGCTAGGGGACCTCTGGGGATTACTCTCCCGTCCATACCGGGGCCTCAGTCCTTGTGTGGAGTCGGGGCCGGAACCTGAGGATTCCTCTCCAGTGTTGCCATGGATCTTGGGGTGCTTCTGTGTCTCCCCAGGGGAGTCAGGCCTCGTCTCGAGTGGGGGCATGCACGTGCGCTTTCCTCCCGAGCTGCAGCAGTAGTGTCACGCTTCCTGTCACGTGGATCCAGGGATCTGTGGCTTTCCCTCGAGGCTGTCCCTCGAGGCTTTCCCACGAGGCTTTCCCACAGGGCTGTGCCACGTGCCACCTTGGTGTGAGTCGATCCTCGGCGTGAAAGACGAGCAGGTGAAGGGAAAAGAGGTTCCTCTGGAATGGACTGAGACATCTGGGGGACTCTTGGAATGGTGGCACGACCCTGGAGTTCCTCTCGCCGTTCCTGTTGAGAGGGCCTCCTCTTGAGATGCGACGGGAACGCCGGGAACTCTTTCCCGACGAAGCAGGGAAAGGATCCCTCATCTCGAGCTACGAGGCGGAAACGGGGCTCCTCTGGATGTGGGCGGGACCCTCGTGATAACTCTCGAGTGGACACGGCTGGGTCGGGGAACTTCTTGATTTGCACCAAGGGTGTGAAGGACCCTTTCGAAGTTCCAGAGGTGAGGTGTGATCAGCCTCGAGACGCCTCAGCGGAAATGGGCCTCATCTCGCCTGGAGGGGAGAACCTCTTGGATTTTCTCGAGTTGCGGCAGGTCTTCTCGAGTTAAGACGGAGACCACAGGGACCCGCTCTGGTGGCCTCAGGAAAGGCCAGTCCCCATGCGAGTTGCTAGGGGACCTCTCGGGATTCCTCTCCCGTCCATGCCGGGGAATCAGTCCTTGTGTGGAGGCGGGGCCGGAACCTGAGGATTCCTCTCCAGTGTTGCCATGAATCTTGGGGTGCTTCTGAGTCTCCCCAGGGGAGTCAGGCCTCGTCTCGAGTGGGGGTATGCACGTGCGCTTTCCTCCCGAGCTGCAGCAGTAGTGTCACGCTTCCTGTCGCGTGGATCAAGGGATCTGTGGCTTTCCCTCGAGGCTGTCCCTCGAGGCTTTCCCACGAGGCTTTCCCACAGGGCTGTGCCACGTGCCACCTTGGTGTGAGTCGATCCTCGGCGTGAAAGACGAGCCGGTGAAGGGAAAAGAGGTTCCTCTGGAATGGACTGAGATATCTGGGGGACTTTTGGAATGGTGGCACGACCCTGGAGATCCTCTCGCCTTTCCTGTTGAGAGGGCCTCCTCTTGAGATGCGACGGGAAGGCCGGGAACTCTTTCCCGACGAAGCCGGGAAAGGATCCCTCATCTCGAGCTACGAGGCGGAAACGGGGCTCCTTTGGATGTGGGCGGGACCCTCGTGATTCCTCTCGAGTGGAGACGGGTATGTCGGGGAACTTCTTGATTTGCACCAAGGGTGTGAAGGACCCTTTCGAAGTTCCAGAGGTGAGGTGTGATCAGCCTCGAGACGCCTCAGCGGAAATGGGCCTCATCTCGCCTGGAGGGGAGAACCTCCTGGATTTTCTCCAGTTGCGGCAGGTCTTCTCGAGTTACAACGGGGACCTCAGGGACCCGCTCTGGTGGCCTCAGGAAAGGCCAGTCCCCATGCGAGTTGCTAGGGGACCTCTCGGGATTCCTCTCCCGTCCATGCCGGGGCCTCAGTCCTTGTGTGGAGTCGGGGCCGGAACCTGAGTATTCCTCTCAAGTGTTGCCATGGATCTTGGGGTGCTTCTGAGTCTCCCCAGGGGAGTCAGGCCTCGTCTCGAGTGGGGGCATGCACGTGCGCTTTCCTCCCGAGCTGCAGCAGTAGTGTCACGCTTCCTGTCACGTGGATCAAGGGATCTGTGGCTTTCCCTCGAGGCTTTCCCACAGGGCTGTTCCACGTGCCACCTTTGTGTGAGTCGATCCTCGGCGTGAAAAACGAGCCGGTGAAGGGAAAAGAGGTTCCTCTGGAATGGACTGAGACATCTGGGGGACTCTTGGAATGGTGGCACGACCCTGGAGATCCTCTCGCCATTCCTGTTGAGAGGGCCTCCTCTTGAGATGCGACGGGAACGCCGGGAACTCTTTCCCGACGAAGCAGGGAAAGGATCCCTCATCTCGAGCTACGAGGCGGAAACGGGGCTCCTTTGGATGTGGGCGGGACCCTCGTGATTCCTCTCGAGTGGAGACGGGTATGTCGGGGAACTTCTTGATTTGCACCAAGGGTGTGAAGGACCCTTTCGAAGTTCCAGAGGTGAGGTGTGATCAGCCTCGAGACGCCTCAGCGGAAATGGGCCTCATCTCACCTGGAGGGGAGAACCTCCTGGATTATCTCCAGTTGCGGCAGGTCTTCTCGAGTTACGACGGGGACCTCAGGGACCCGCTCTGGTGGCCTCAGGAAAGGCCAGTCCCAATGCGAGTTGCTAGGGGACCTCTCGGGATTCCTCTCCCGTCCATGCCGGGGCCTCAGTCCTTGTGTGGAGGCGGGGCCTTAACCTGAGGATTCCTCTCCAGTGTTGCCATGGATCTTGGGGTGCTTCTGAGTCTCCCCAGGGGAGTCAGGCCTCGTCTCGAGTGGGGGCATGCACGTGCGCTTTCCTCCTGAGCTGCAGCAGAAGTGTCACGCTTCCTGTCACGTGGATCAAGGGATCTGTGGCTTTCCCTCGAGGCTGTCCCTCGAGGCTTTCCCACAGGGCTGTGCCACGTGCCACCTTGGTGTGAGTCGATCCTCGGCGTGAAAGACGAGCCGGTGAAGGGAAAAGAGGTTCCTCTGGAATGGACTGAGACATCTGGGGGACTCTTGGAATGGTGGCACGGCCCTGGAGTTCCTCTCGCCGTTCCTGTTGAGAGGGCCTCCTCTTGAGATGCGACGGGAACGCCGGGAACTCTTCCCGACGAAGCAGGGAAAGGATCCCTCATCTCGAGCTACGAGGCGGAAACGGGGCTCCTCTGGATGTGGGCGGGACCATCGTGATTCCTCTCGAGTGGACACGGCTAGGTCGGGGAACTTCTTGATTTGCACCAAGGGTGTGAAGGACCCTTTCGAAGTTCCAGAGGTGAGGTGTGATCAGCCTCGAGACGCCTCAGCGGAAATGGGCCTCATCTTGCCTGGAGGGGAGAACCTCCTGGATTTTCTCCAGTTGCGGCAGGTCTTCTCGAGTTACGACGGGGACCTCAGGGACCCGCTCTGGTGGCCTCAGGAAAGGCCAGTCCCCATGCGAGTTGCTAGTGGACCTCTCGGGATTCCTCTCCCGTCCATGCCGGGGCCTCAGTCCTTGTGTGGAGTCGGGGCCGGAACCTGAGGATTCCTCTCCAGTGTTGCCATGGATCTTGGGGTGCTTCTGAGTCTCCCCAGGGGAGTCAGGCCTCGTCTCGAGTGGGGGCATGCACGTGCGCTTTCCTCCCGAGCTGCAGCAGTAGTGTCACGCTTCCTGTCACGTGGATCAAGGGATTTGTGGCTTTCCCTCGAGGCTGTCCCTCGAGGCTTTCCCACGAGGCTTTCCCACAGGGCTGTGCCACGTGCCACCTTGGTGTGAGTCGATCCTCGGCGTGAAAGACGAGCAGGTGAAGGGAAAAGAGGTTCCTCTGGAATGGACTGAGACATCTGGGGGACTCTTGGAATGGTGGCACGACCCTGGAGTTCCTCTCGCCGTTCCTGTTGAGAGGGCCTCCTCTTGAGATGCGACGGGAACGCCGGGAACTCTTTCCCGACGAAGCAGGGAAAGGATCCCTCATCTCGAGCTACGAGGCGGAAACGGGGCTCCTCTGGATGTGGGCAGGACCCTTCGGATTCCTCTCGAGTGGAGACGGGTATCTCGGGGAACTTCTTGATTTGCACCAAGGGTGTGAAGGACCCTTTCGAAGTTCCAGAGGTGAGGTGTGATCAGCCTCGAGACGCCTCAGCGGAAATGGGCCTCATCTCGCCTGGAGGGGAGAACCTCCTGGATTATCTCCAGTTGCGGCAGGTCTTCTCGAGTTACGACGGGTACCTCAGGGACCCGCTCTGGTGGCCTCAGGAAAGGCCAGTCCCAATGCGAGTTGCTAGGGGACCTCTCGGGATTCCTCTCCCGTCCATGCCGGGGCCTCAGTCCTTGTGTGGAGGCGGGGCCGGAACCTGAGGATTCCTCTCCACTGTTGCCATGGATCTTGGGGTGCTTCTGAGTCTCCCCAGGGGAGTCAGGCCTCGTCTCGAGTGGGGGCATGCACGTGCGCTTTCCTCCCGAGCTGCAGCAGTAGTGTCACGCTTCCTGTCATGTGGATCAAGGGATCTGTGGCTTTCCCTCGAGGCTGTCCCTCGAGTCTTTCCCACAGGGCTGTGCCACGTGCCACCTTGGTGTGAGTCGATCCTCGGCGTGAAAGACGAGCCGGTGAAGGGAAAAGAGGTTCCTCTGGAATGGACTGAGACATCTGGGGGACTCTTGGAATGGTGGCACGACCCTGGAGTTCCTCTCGCCGTTCCTGTTGAGAGGGCCTCCTCTTGAGATGCGACGGGAACGCCGGGAACTCTTTCCCGACGAAGCAGGGAAAGGATCCCTCATCTCGAGCTACGAGGCGGAAACGGGGCTCCTCTGGATGTGGGCGGGACCCTCGTGATAACTCTCGAGTGGACACGGCTAGGTCGGGGAACTTCTTGATTTGCACCAAGGGTGTGAAGGACCCTTTCGAAGTTCCAGAGGTGAGGTGTGATCAGCCTCGAGACGCCTCAGTGGAAATGGGCCTCATCTCGCCTGGAGGGGAGAACCTCCTGGATTTTCTCGAGTTGCGGCAGGTCTTCTCGAGTTACGACGGAGACCACAGGGACCCGCTCTGGTGGCCTCAGGAAAGGCCAGTCCCCATACGAGTCGCTAGGGGACCTCTTGGGATTCCTCTCCCGTCCATACCGGGGCCCCAGTCCTTGTGTGGAGTCGGGGCCGGAACCTGAGGATTCCTCTCCAGTGTTGCCATGGATCTTGGGGTGCTTCTGAGTCTCCCCAGGGGAGTCAGGCGGCGTCTCGAGTGGGGGCATGCACGTGCGCTTTCCTCCCGAGCTGCAGCAGTAGTGTCACGCTTCCTGTCACGTGGATCAAGGGATCTGTGGCTTTCCCTCGAGGCTGTCCCTCGAGGCTTTCCCACGAGGCTTTCCCACAGGGCTGTGCCACGTGCCACCTTGGTGTGAGTCGATCCTCGGCGTGAAAGACGAGCCGGTGAAGGGAAAAGAGGTTCCTCTGGAATGGACTGAGACATCTGGGGGACTCTTGGAATGGTGGCACGACCCTGGAGTTCCTCTCGCCGTTCCTGTTGAGAGGGCCTCCTCTTGAGATGCGACGGGAACGCCGGGAACTCTTTCCCGACGAAGCAGGGAAAGGATCCCTCATCTCGAGCTACGAGGCGGAAACGGGGCTCCTCTAGATGTGGGCGGGACCCTCGTGATTCCTCTCGAGTGGACACGGCTAGGTCGGGGAACTTCTTGATTTGCACCAAGGGTGTGAAGGACCCTTTCGAAGTTCCAGAGGTGAGGTGTGATCAGCCTCGAGACGCCTCAACGGAAAAGGGCCTCTTCTCGCCTGGAGGGGAGAACCTCTTGGATTTTCTCCAGTTGCGGCAGGTCTTCTCGAGTTACGACGGGGACCTCAGGGACCCGCTCTGGTGGCCTCAGGAAGGCCAGTCCCCATGCAAGTTGCTAGGGGACCTCTGGGGATTCCTCTCCCGTCCATGCCGGGGCCTCAGTCCTTGTGTGGAGTCGGGGCCGGAACCTGAGGATTCCTCTCCAGTGTTGCCATGGATCTTGGGGTGCTTCTGAGTCTCCCCAGGGGAGTCAGGCGGCGTCTCGAGTGGGGGCATGCACGTGCGCTTTCCTCCGGAGCTGCAGCAGTAGTGTCACGCTTCCTGTCACGTGGATCAAGGGATCTGTGGCTTTCCCTCGAGGCTGTCCCTCGGGGCTTTCCCACGAGGCTTTCCCACAGGGCTGTGCCACGTGCCACCTTGGTGTGAGTCGATCCTCGGTGTGAAAGACGAGCCGGTGAAGGGAAAAGAGGTTCCTCTGAAATGGACTGAGACATCTGGGGGACTCTTAGAATGGTGGCACGACCCTGGAGTTCCTCTCCCCGTTCCTGTTGAGAGGGCCTCCTCTTGAGATGCGACGGGAACGCCGGGAACTCTTTCCCGACGAAGCAGGGAAAGGATCCCTCATCTCGAGCTACGAGGCGGAAACGGGGCTCCTCTGGATGTGGGCGGGACCCTCGTGATTCCTCTCGAGTGGAGACGGGTATGTCGGGGAACTTCTTGATTTGCACCAAGGGTGTGAAGGACCCTTTCGAAGTTCCAGAGGTGAGGTGTGATCAGCCTCGAGACGCCTCAGCGGAAATGGGCCTCATCTCGCCTGGAGGGGAGAACCTCCTGGATTTTCTCGAGTTGCGGCAGGTCTTCTCGAGTTACGACGGGTACCTCAGGGACCCGCTCTGGTGGCCTCAGGAAAGGCCAGTCCCCATGCGAGTTGCTAGGGGACCTCTCGGGATTCCTCTCCCGTCCATGCCGGGGCCTCAGTCCTTGTGTGGAGGCGGGGCCGGAACCTGAGGATTCCTCTCCACTGTTGCCATGGATCTTGGGGTGCTTCTGAGTCTCCCCAGGGGAGTCAGGCCTCGTCTCGAGTGGGGGCATGCACGTGCGCTTTCCTCCCGAGCTGCAGCAGTAGTGTCACGCTTCCTGTAATGTGGATCAAGGGATCTGTGGCTTTCCCTCGAGGCTGACCCTCGAGGCTTTCCCAAAGGGCTGTGCCACGTGCCACCTTGGTGTGAGTCGATCCTCGGCGTGAAAGACGAGCCGGTGAAGGGAAAAGAGGTTCCTCTGGAATGGACTGAGACATCTGGGGGACTCTTGGAATGGTGGCACGACCCTGGAGTTCCTCTCGCCGTTCCTGTTGAGAGGGCCTCCTCTTGAGATGCGACGGGAACGCCGGGAACTCATTCCCGACGAAGCAGGGAAAGGATCCCTCATCTCGAGCTACGAGGCGGAAACGGGGCTCCTCTGGATGTGGGCGGGACCCTCGTGATAACTCTCGAGTGGACACGGCTAGGTCGGGGAACTTCTTGATTTTCACCAAGGGTGTGAAGGACCCTTTCGAAGTTCCAGAGGTGAGGTGAGATCAGCCTCGAGACGCCTCAGCGGAAATGGGCCTCATCTCGCCTGCAGGGGAGAACCTCTTGGATTTTCTCCAGTTGCGGCAGGTCTTCTCGAGTTACGACGGGGACCTCAGGGACCCGCTCTGGTGGCCTCAGGAAGGCCAGTCCCCATGCAAGTTGCTAGGGGACCTCTCGGGATTCCTCTCCCGTCCATACCGGGGCCTCAGTCCTTGTGTGGAGTCGGGGCCGGAACCTGAGGATTCCTCTCCAGTGTTGCCATGGATCTTGGGGTGCTTCTGAGTCTCCCCAGGGGAGTCACGCCTCGTCTCGAGTGGGGGCATGCACGTGCGCTTTCCTCCCGAGCTGCAGCAGTAGTGTCACGCTTCCTGTCACGTGGATCCAGGGATCTGTGGCTTTCCCTCGAGGCTGTCCCTCGAGGCTTTCCCACGAGGCTTTCCCACAGGGCTGTGCCACGTGCCACCTTGGTGTGAGTCGATCCTCGGCGTGAAAGACGAGCCGGTGAAGGGAAAAGAGGTTCCTCTGGAATGGACTGAGATATCTGGGGGACTTTTGGAATGGTGGCACGACCCTGGAGTTCCTCTCGCCGTTCCTGTTGAGAGGGCCTCCTCTTGAGATGCGACGGGAACGCCGGGATCTCTTTCCCGACGAAGCAGGGAAAGGATCCCTCATCTCGAGCTACGAGGCGGAAACGGGGCTCCTCTGGATGTGGGCGGGACCCTCGTGATTCCTCTCGAGTGGACACGGCTAGGTCGGGGAACTTCTTGATTTGCACCAAGGGTGTGAAGGACCCTCTCGAAGTTCGAGAGGTGAGGTGTGATCAGCCTCGAGACGCCTCAGCGGAAATGGGCCTCATCTCGCCTGGAGGGGAGAACCTCCTGGATTTTCTCCAGTTGCGGCAGGTCTTCTCGAGTTACGACGGGGACCTCAGGGACCAGCTCTGGTGGCCTCAGGAAAGGCCAGTCCCCATGCGAGTTGCTAGGGGACCTCTCGGGATTCCTCTCCCGTCCATGCCGGGGCCTCAGTCCTTGTGTGGAGTCGGGGCCGGAACCTGAGGATTCCTCTCCAGTGTTGCCATGGATCTTGGGGTGCTTCTGAGTCTCCCCAGGGGAGTCAGGCCTCGTCTCGAGAGGGGGCATGCACGTGCGCTTTCCTCCCGAGCTGCAGTAGTAGTGTCACGCTTCCTGTCACGTGGATCAAGGGATCTGTGGCTTTCCCTCGAGGCTGTCCCTCGAGGCTTTCCCACGAGGCTTTCCCACAGGTCTGTGCCACATGCCACCTTGGTGTGAGTCGATCCTCGGCGTGAAAAACGAGCCGGTGAAGGGAAAAGAGGTTCCTCTGGAATGGACTGAGACATCTGGGGGACTCTTGGAATGGTGGCACGACCCTGGAGATCCTCTCGCCTTTCCTGTTGAGAGGGCCTCCTCTTGAGATGCGACGGGAAGGCCGGGAACTCTTTCCCGACGAAGCCGGGAAAGGATCCCTCATCTCGAGCTACGAGGCGGAAACGGGGCTCCTTTGGATGTGGGCGGGACCCTCGTGATTCCTCTCGAGTGGAGACGGCTAGGTCGGGGAACTTCTTGATTTGCACCAAGGGTGTGAAGGACCCTTTCGAAGTTCCAGAGGTGAGGTGTGATCAGCCTCGAGACGCCTCAGCGGAAATGGGCCTCATCTCGCCTGGAGGGGAGAACCTCCTGGATTTTCTCCAGTTGCGGCAGGTCTTCTCGAGTTACGATGGGGACCTCAGGGACCCGCTCTGGTGGCCTCAGGAAAGGCCAGTCCCCATGCGAGTTGCTAGGGGACCTCTCGGGATTCCTCTCCTGTCCATGCCGGGGCCTCAGTCCTTGTGTGGAGTCGGGGCCGGAACCTGAGTATTCCTCTCAAGTGTTGCCATGGATCTTGGGGTGCTTCTGAGTCTCCCCAGGGGAGTCAGGCCTCGTCTCGAGTGGGGGCATGCACGTGCGCTTTCCTCCCGAGCTGCAGCAGTAGTGTCACGCTTCCTGTCACGTGGATCAAGGGATCTGTGGCTTTCCCTCGAGGCTTTCCCACAGGGCTGTTCCACGTGCCACCTTGGTGTGAGTCGATCCTCGGCGTGAAAAACGAGCCGGTGAAGGGAAAAGAGGTTCCTCTGGAATGGACTGAGACATCTGGGGGACTCTTGGAATGGTGGCACGACCCTGGAGATCCTCTCGCCATTCCTGTTGAGAGGGCCTCCTCTTGAGATGCGACGGGAACGCCGGGAACTCTTTCCCGACGAAGCAGGGAAAGGATCCCTCATCTCGAGCTACGAGGCGGAAACGGGGCTCCTTTGGATGTGGGCGGGACCCTCGTGATTCCTCTCGAGTGGAGACGGGTATGTCGGGGAACTTCTTGATTTGCACCAAGGGTGTGAAGGACCCTTTCGAAGTTCCAGAGGTGAGGTGTGATCAGCCTCGAGACGCCTCAGCGGAAATGGGCCTCATCTCACCTGGAGGGGAGAACCTCCTGGATTATCTCCAGTTGCGGCAGGTCTTCTCGAGTTACGACGGGGACCTCAGGGACCCGCTCTGGTGGCCTCAGGAAAGGCCAGTCCCAATGCGAGTTGCTAGGGGACCTCTCGGGATTCCTCTCCCGTCCATGCCGGGGCCTCATTCCTTGTGTGGAGGCGGGGCCTTAACCTGAGGATTCCTCTCCACTGTTGCCATGTATCTTGGGGTGCTTCTGAGTCTCCCCAGGGGAGTCAGGCCTCGTCTCGAGTGGGGGCATGCACGTGCGCTTTCCTCCTGAGCTGCAGCAGAAGTGTCACGCTTCCTGTCACGTGGATCAAGGGATCTGTGGCTTTCCCTCGAGGCTGTCCCTCGAGGCTTTCCCACAGGGCTGTGCCACGTGCCACCTTGGTGTGAGTCGATCCTCGGCGTGAAAGACGAGCCGGTGAAGGGAAAAGAGGTTCCTCTGGAATGGACTGAGACATCTGGGGGACTCTTGGAATGGTGGCACGACCCTGGAGTTCCTCTCGCCGTTCCTGTTGAGAGGGCCTCCTCTTGAGATGCGTCGGGAACGCCGGGAACTCTTCCCGACGAAGCAGGGAAAGGATCCCTCATCTCGAGCTACGAGGTGGAAACGGGGCTCCTCTGGATGTGGGCGGGACCATCGTGATTCCTCTCGAGTGGACACGGCTAGGTCGGGGAACTTCTTGATTTGCACCAAGGGTGTGAAGGACCCTTTCGAAGTTCCAGAGGTGAGGTGTGATCAGCCTCGAGATGCCTCAGCGGAAATGGGCCTCATCTTGCCTGGAGGGGAGAACCTCCTGGATTTTCTCCAGTTGCGGCAGGTCTTCTCGAGTTACGACGGGGACCTCAGGGACCCGCTCTGGTGGCCTCAGGAAAGGCCAGTCCCCATGCGAGTTGCTAGGGGACCTCTCGGGATTCCTCTCCCGTCCATGCCGGGGCCTCAGTCCTTGTGTGGAGTCGGGGCCGGAACCTGAGGATTCCTCTCCAGTGTTGCCATGGATCTTGGGGTGCTTCTGAGTCTCCCCAGGGGAGTCAGGCCTCGTCTCGAGTGGGGGCATGCACGTGCGCTTTCCTCCCGAGCTGCAGCAGTAGTGTCACGCTTCCTGTCACGTGGATCAAGGGATTTGTGGCTTTCCCTCGAGGCTGTCCCTCGAGGCTTTCCCACGAGGCTTTCCCACAGGGCTGTGCCACGTGCCACCTTGGTGTGAGTCGATCCTCGGCGTGAAAGACGAGCAGGTGAAGGGAAAAGAGGTTCCTCTGGAATGGACTGAGACATCTGGGGGACTCTTGGAATGGTGGCACGACCCTGGAGTTCCTCTCGCCGTTCCTGTTGAGAGGGCCTCCTCTTGAGATGCGACGGGAACGCCGGGAACTCTTTCCCGACGAAGCAGGGAAAGGATCCCTCATCTCGAGCTACGAGGCGGAAACGGGGCTCCTCTGGATGTGGGCAGGACCCTTCGGATTCCTCTCGAGTGGAGACGGGTATCTCGGGGAACTTCTTGATTTGCACCAAGGGTGTGAAGGACCCTTTCGAAGTTCCAGAGGTGAGGTGTGATCAGCCTCGAGACGCCTCAGCGGAAATGGGCCTCATCTCGCCTGGAGGGGAGAACCTCCTGGATTTTCTCCAGTTGCGGCAGGTCTTCTCAAGTTACGACGGGGACCTCAGGGACCCGCTCTGGTGGCCTCAGGAAAGGCCAGTCCCCATGCGAGTTGCTAGGGGACCTCTCGGGATTCCTCTCCTGTCCATGCCAGGGCCTCAGTCCTTGTGTGGAGTCGGGGCCGGAACCTGAGGATTCCTCTCCAGTGTTGCCATGGATCTTGGGGTGCTTCTGAGTCTCCCCAGGGGAGTCAGGCCTCGTCTCGAGTGGGGGCATGCACGTGCGCTTTCCTCCCGAGCTGCAGCAGTAGTGTCACGCTTCCTGTCACGTGGATCAAGGGATCTGTGGCTTTCCCTCGAGGCTTTCCCACAGGGCTGTTCCACGTGCCACCTTGGTGTGAGTCGATCCTCGGCGTGAAAAACGAGCCGGTGAAGGGAAAAGAGGTTCCTCTGGAATGGACTGAGACATCTGGGGGACTCTTGGAATGGTGGCACGACCCTGGAGATCCTCTCGCCATTCCTGTTGAGAGGGCCTCCTCTTGAGATGCGACGGGAACGCCGGGAACTCTTTCCCGACGAAGCAGGGAAAGGATCCCTCATCTCGAGCTACGAGGCGGAAACGGGGCTCCTTTGGATGTGGGCGGGACCCTCGTGATTCCTCTCGAGTGGAGACGGGTATGTCGGGGAACTTCTTGATTTGCACCAAGGGTGTGAAGGACCCTTTCGAAGTTCCAGAGGTGAGGTGTGATCAGCCTCGAGACGCCTCAGCGGAAATGGGCCTCATCTCACCTGGAGGGGAGAACCTCCTGGATTATCTCCAGTTGCGGCAGGTCTTCTCGAGTTACGACGGGGACCTCAGGGACCCGCTCTGGTGGCCTCAGGAAAGGCCAGTCCCAATGCGAGTTGCTAGGGGACCTCTCGGGATTCCTCTCCCGTCCATGCCGGGGCCTCAGTCCTTGTGTGGAGGCGGGGCCTTAACCTGAGGATTCCTCTCCACTGTTGCCATGGATCTTGGGGTGCTTCTGAGTCTCCCCAGGGGAGTCAGGCCTCGTCTCGAGTGGGGGCATGCACGTGCGCTTTCCTCCTGAGCTGCAGCAGAAGTGTCACGCTTCCTGTCACGTGGATCAAGGGATCTGTGGCTTTCCCTCGAGGCTGTCCCTCGAGGCTTTCCCACAGGGCTGTGCCACGTGCCACCTTGGTGTGAGTCGATCCTCGGCGTGAAAGACGAGCCGGTGAAGGGAAAAGAGGTTCCTCTGGAATGGACTGAGACATCTGGGGGACTCTTGGAATGGTGGCACGACCCTGGAGTTCCTCTCGCCGTTCCTGTTGAGAGGGCCTCCTCTTGAGATGCGACGGGAACGCCGGGAACTCTTCCCGACGAAGCAGGGAAAGGATCCCTCATCTCGAGCTACGAGGTGGAAACGGGGCTCCTCTGGATGTGGGCGGGACCATCGTGATTCCTCTCGAGTGGACACGGCTAGGTCGGGGAACTTCTTGATTTGCACCAAGGGTGTGAAGGACCCTTTCGAAGTTCCAGAGGTGAGGTGTGATCAGCCTCGAGATGCCTCAGCGGAAATGGGCCTCATCTTGCCTGGAGGGGAGAACCTCCTGGATTTTCTCCAGTTGCGGCAGGTCTTCTCGAGTTACGACGGGGACCTCAGGGACCCGCTCTGGTGGCCTCAGGAAAGGCCAGTCCCCATGCGAGTTGCTAGTGGACCTCTCGGGATTCCTCTCCCGTCCATGCCGGGGCCTCAGTCCTTGTGTGGAGTCGGGGCCGGAACCTGAGGATTCCTCTCCAGTGTTGCCATGGATCTTGGGGTGCTTCTGAGTCTCCCCAGGGGAGTCAGGCCTCGTCTCGAGTGGGGGCATGCACGTGCGCTTTCCTCCCGAGCTGCAGCAGTAGTGTCACGCTTCCTGTCACGTGGATCAAGGGATTTGTGGCTTTCCCTCGAGGCTGTCCCTCGAGGCTTTCCCACGAGGCTTTCCCACAGGGCTGTGCCACGTGCCACCTTGGTGTGAGTCGATCCTCGGCGTGAAAGACGAGCAGGTGAAGGGAAAAGAGGTTCCTCTGGAATGGACTGAGACATCTGGGGGACTCTTGGAATGGTGGCACGACCCTGGAGTTCCTCTCGCCGTTCCTGTTGAGAGGGCCTCCTCTTGAGATGCGACGGGAACGCCGGGAACTCTTTCCCGACGAAGCAGGGAAAGGATCCCTCATCTCGAGCTACGAGGCGGAAACGGGGCTCCTCTGGATGTGGGCAGGACCCTTCGGATTCCTCTCGAGTGGAGACGGGTATCTCGGGGAACTTCTTGATTTGCACCAAGGGTGTGAAGGACCCTTTCGAAGTTCCAGAGGTGAGGTGTGATCAGCCTCGAGACGCCTCAGCGGAAATGGGCCTCATCTCGCCTGGAGGGGAGAACCTCCTGGATTTTCTCCAGTTGCGGCAGGTCTTCTCAAGTTACGACGGGGACCTCAGGGACCCGCTCTGGTGGCCTCAGGAAAGGCCAGTCCCCATGCGAGTTGCTAGGGGACCTCTCGGGATTCCTCTCCTGTCCATGCCGGGGCCTCAGTCCTTGTGTGGAGTCGGGGCCGGAACCTGAGTATTCCTCTCAAGTGTTGCCATGGATCTTGGGGTGCTTCTGAGTCTCCCCAGGGGAGTCAGGCCTCGTCTCGAGTGGGGGCATGCACGTGCGCTTTCCTCCCGAGCTGCAGCAGTAGTGTCACGCTTCCTGTCACGTGGATCAAGGGATCTGTGGCTTTCCCTCGAGGCTTTCCCACAGGGCTGTTCCACGTGCCACCTTGGTGTGAGTCGATCCTCGGCGTGAAAAACGAGCCGGTGAAGGGAAAAGAGGTTCCTCTGGAATGGACTGAGACATCTGGGGGACTCTTGGAATGGTGGCACGACCCTGGAGATCCTCTCGCCATTCCTGTTGAGAGGGCCTCCTCTTGAGATGCGACGGGAACGCCGGGAACTCTTTCCCGACGAAGCAGGGAAAGGATCCCTCATCTCGAGCTACGAGGCGGAAACGGGGCTCCTTTGGATGTGGGCGGGACCCTCGTGATTCCTCTCGAGTGGAGACGGGTATGTCGGGGAACTTCTTGATTTGCACCAAGGGTGTGAAGGACCCTTTCGAAGTTCCAGAGGTGAGGTGTGATCAGCCTCGAGACGCCTCAGCGGAAATGGGCCTCATCTCACCTGGAGGGGAGAACCTCCTGGATTATCTCCAGTTGCGGCAGGTCTTCTCGAGTTACGACGGGGACCTCAGGGACCCGCTCTGGTGGCCTCAGGAAAGGCCAGTCCCAATGCGAGTTGCTAGGGGACCTCTCGGGATTCCTCTCCCGTCCATGCCGGGGCCTCAGTCCTTGTGTGGAGTCGGGGCCGGAACCTGAGGATTCCTCTCCAGTGTTGCCATGGATCTTGGGGTGCTTCTGAGTCTCCCCAGGGGAGTCAGGCCTCGTCTCGAGTGGGGGCATGCACGTGCGCTTTCCTCCCGAGCTGCAGCAGTAGTGTCACGCTTCCTGTCACGTGGATCAAGGGATTTGTGGCTTTCCCTCGAGGCTGTCCCTCGAGGCTTTCCCACGAGGCTTTCCCACAGGGCTGTGCCACGTGCCACCTTGGTGTGAGTCGATCCTCGGCGTGAAAGACGAGCAGGTGAAGGGAAAAGAGGTTCCTCTGGAATGGACTGAGACATCTGGGGGACTCTTGGAATGGTGGCACGACCCTGGAGTTCCTCTCGCCGTTCCTGTTGAGAGGGCCTCCTCTTGAGATGCGACGGGAACGCCGGGAACTCTTTCCCGACGAAGCAGGGAAAGGATCCCTCATCTCGAGCTACGAGGCGGAAACGGGGCTCCTCTGGATGTGGGCAGGACCCTTCGGATTCCTCTCGAGTGGAGACGGGTATCTCGGGGAACTTCTTGATTTGCACCAAGGGTGTGAAGGACCCTTTCGAAGTTCC
Organism: Budorcas taxicolor; assembly: GCF_023091745.1. Taxonomy (NCBI): domain Eukaryota; kingdom Metazoa; phylum Chordata; class Mammalia; order Artiodactyla; family Bovidae; genus Budorcas; species Budorcas taxicolor. The sequence goes on from NW_026291676.1 coordinate 207,450, forward strand.
AGAGGTGAGGTGTGATCAGCCTCGAGACGCCTCAGCGGAAATGGGCCTCATCTCGCCTGGAGGGGAGAACCTCCTGGATTATCTCCAGTTGCGGCAGGTCTTCTCGAGTTACGACGGGTACCTCAGGGACCCGCTCTGGTGGCGTCAGGAAAGGCCAGTCCCAATGCGAGTTGCTAGGGGACCTCTCGGGATTCCTCTCCCGTCCATGCCGGGGCCTCAGTCCTTGTGTGGAGGCGGGGCCGGAACCTGAGGATTCCTCTCCACTGTTGCCATGGATCTTGGGGTGCTTCTGAGTCTCCCCAGGGGAGTCAGGCCTCGTCTCGAGTGGGGGCATGCACGTGCGCTTTCCTCCCGAGCTGCAGCAGTAGTGTCACGCTTCCTGTCATGTGGATCAAGGGATCTGTGGCTTTCCCTCGAGGCTGTCCCTCGAGGCTTTCCCACAGGGCTGTGCCACGTGCCACCTTGGTGTGAGTCGATCCTCGGCGTGAAAGACGAGCCGGTGAAGGGAAAAGAGGTTCCTCTGGAATGGACTGAGACATCTGGGGGACTCTTGGAATGGTGGCACGACCCTGGAGTTCCTCTCGCCGTTCCTGTTGAGAGGGCCTCCTCTTGAGATGCGACGGGAACGCCGGGAACTCTTTCCCGACGAAGCAGGGAAAGGATCCCTCATCTCGAGCTACGAGGCGGAAACGGGGCTCCTCTGGATGTGGGCGGGACCCTCGTGATAACTCTCGAGTGGACACGGCTAGGTCGGGGAACTTCTTGATTTGCACCAAGGGTGTGAAGGACCCTTTCGAAGTTCCAGACGTGAGGTGTGATCAGCCTCGAGACGCCTCAACAGAAATGGGCCTCTTCTCGCCTGGAGGGGAGAACCTCTTGGATTTTCTCCAGTTGCGGCAGGTCTTCTCGAGTTACGACGGGGACCTCAGGGACCCGCTCTGGTGGCCTCAGGAAGGCCAGTCCCCATGCAAGTTGCTAGGGGACCTCTGGGGATTCCTCTCCCGTCCATACCGGGGCCTCAGTCCTTGTGTGGAGTCGGGGCCGGAACCTGAGGATTCCTCTCCACTGTTGCCATGGATCTTGGGGGGCTTCTGAGTCTCCCCAGGGGAGTCAGGCCTCGTCTCGAGTGGGGGCATGCACGTGCGCTTTCCTCCCGAGCTGCAGCAGTAGTGTCACGCTTCCTGTCACGTGGATCCAGGGATCTGTGGCTTTCCCTCGAGGCTGTCCCTCGAGGCTTTCCCACGAGGCTTTCCCACAGGGCTGTGCCACGTGCCACCTTGGTGTGAGTCGATCCTCGGCGTGAAAGACGAGCCGGTGAAGGGAAAAGAGGTTCCTCTGGAATGGACTGAGACATCTGGGGGACTCTTGGAATGGTGGCACGACCCTGGAGTTCCTCTCGCCGTTCCTGTTGAGAGGGCCTCCTCTTGAGATGCGACGGGAACGCCGGGAACTCTTTCCCGACGAAGCAGGGAAAGGATCCCTCATCTCGAGCTACGAGGCGGAAACGCGGCTCCTCTGGATGTGGGCGGGACCCTCGTGATAACTCTCGAGTGGACACGGCTGGGTCGGGGAACTCTTGATTTGCACCAAGGGTGTGAAGGACCCTTTCGAAGTTCCAGAGGTGAGGTGTGATCAGCCTCGAGACGCCTCAGCGGAAATGGGCCTCATCTCGCCTGGAGGGGAGAACCTCTTGGATTTTCTCGAGTTGCGGCAGGTCTTCTCGAGTTACGACGGAGACCACAGGGACCCGCTCTGGTGGCCTCAGGAAAGGCCAGTCCCCATGCGAGTTGCTAGGGGACCTCTTGGGATTCCTCTCCCGTCCATGCCGGGGCCTCAGTCCTTGTGTGGAGTCGGGGCCGGAACCTGAGGATTCCTCTCCAGTGTTGCCATGGATCTTGGGGTGCTTCTGAGTCTCCCCAGGGGAGTCAGGCGGCGTCTCGAGTGGGGGCATGCACGTGCGCTTTCCTCCCGAGCTGCAGCAGTAGTGTCACGCTTCCTGTCACGTGGATCAAGGGATCTGTGGCTTTCCCTCGAGGCTGTCCCTCGGGGCTTTCCCACGAGGCTTTCCCACAGGGCTGTGCCTCGTGCCACCTTGGTGTGAGTCGATCCTCGGTGTGAAAGACGAGCCGGTGAAGGGAAAAGAGTTTCCTCTGAAATGGACTGAGACATCTGGGGGACTCTTGGAATGGTGGCACGACCCTGGAGTTCCTCTCGCCGTTCCTGTTGAGAGGGCCTCCTCTTGAGATGCGACGGGAACGCCGGGAACTCTTTCCCGACGAAGCAGGGAAAGGATCCCTCATCTCGAGCTACGAGGCGGAAACGGGGCTCCTCTGGATGTGGGCGGGACCCTCGTGATTCCTCTCGAGTGGAGACGGGTATGTCGGGGAACTTCTTGATTTGCACCAAGGGTGTGAAGGACCCTTTCGAAGTTCCAGAGGTGAGGTGTGATCAGCCTCGAGACGCCTCAGCGGAAATGGGCCTCATCTCGCCTGCAGGGGAGAACCTCTTGGATTTTCTCCAGTTGCGGCAGGTCTTCTCGAGTTACGACGGGGACCTCAGGGACCCGCTCTGGTGGCCTCAGGAAGGCCAGTCCCCATGCAAGTTGCTAGGGGACCTCTCGGGATTCCTCTCCCGTCCATACCGGGGCCTCAGTCCTTGTGTGGAGTCGGGGCCGGAACCTGAGGATTCCTCTCCAGTGTTGCCATGGATCTTGGGGTGCTTCTGAGTCTCCCCAGGGGAGTCACGCCTCGTCTCGAGTGGGGGCATGCACGTGCGCTTTCCTCCCGAGCTGCAGCAGTAGTGTCACGCTTCCTGTCACGTGGATCCAGGGATCTGTGGCTTTCCCTCGAGGCTGTCCCTCGAGGCTTTCCCACGAGGCTTTCCCACAGGGCTGTGCCACGTGCCACCTTGGTGTGAGTCGATCCTCGGCGTGAAAGACGAGCCGGTGAAGGGAAAAGAGGTTCCTCTGGAATGGACTGAGATATCTGGGGGACTTTTGGAATGGTGGCACGACCCTGGAGTTCCTCTCGCCGTTCCTGTTGAGAGGGCCTCCTCTTGAGATGCGACGGGAACGCCGGGATCTCTTTCCCGACGAAGCAGGGAAAGGATCCCTCATCTCGAGCTACGAGGCGGAAACGGGGCTCCTCTGGATGTGGGCGGGACCCTCGTGATTGCTCTCGAGTGGACACGGCTAGGTCGGGGAACTTCTTGATTTGCACCAAGGGTGTGAAGGACCCTCTCGAAGTTCGAGAGGTGAGGTGTGATCAGCCTCGAGACGCCTCAGCGGAAATGGGCCTCATCTCGCCTGGAGGGGAGAACCTCCTGGATTTTCTCCAGTTGCGGCAGGTCTTCTCGAGTTACGACGGGGACCTCAGGGACCAGCTCTGGTGGCCTCAGGAAAGGCCAGTCCCCATGCGAGTTGCTAGGGGACCTCTCGGGATTCCTCTCCCGTCCATGCCGGGGCCTCAGTCCTTGTGTGGAGTCGGGGCCGGAACCTGAGGATTCCTCTCCAGTGTTGCCATGGATCTTGGGGTGCTTCTGAGTCTCCCCAGGGGAGTCAGGCCTCGTCTCGAGAGGGGGCATGCACGTGCGCTTTCCTCCCGAGCTGCAGTAGTAGTGTCACGCTTCCTGTCACGTGGATCAAGGGATCTGTGGCTTTCCCTCGAGGCTGTCCCTCGAGGCTTTCCCACGAGGCTTTCCCACAGGTCTGTGCCACATGCCACCTTGGTGTGAGTCGATCCTCGGCGTGAAAAACGAGCCGGTGAAGGGAAAAGAGGTTCCTCTGGAATGGACTGAGACATCTGGGGGACTCTTGGAATGGTGGCACGACCCTGGAGATCCTCTCGCCTTTCCTGTTGAGAGGGCCTCCTCTTGAGATGCGACGGGAAGGCCGGGAACTCTTTCCCGACGAAGCCGGGAAAGGATCCCTCATCTCGAGCTACGAGGCGGAAACGGGGCTCCTTTGGATGTGGGCGGGACCCTCGTGATTCCTCTCGAGTGGACACGGGTATGTCGGGGAACTTCTTGATTTGCACCAAGGGTGTGAAGGACCCTTTCGAAGTTCCAGAGGTGAGGTGTGATCAGCCTCGAGACGCCTCAGCGGAAATGGGCCTCATCTCGCCTGGAGGGGAGAACCTCCTGGATTTTCTCCAGTTGCGGCAGGTCTTCTCGAGTTACGATGGGGACCTCAGGGACCCGCTCTGGTGGCCTCAGGAAAGGCCAGTCCCCATGCGAGTTGCTAGGGGACCTCTCGGGATTCCTCTCCTGTCCATGCCGGGGCCTCAGTCCTTGTGTGGAGTCGGGGCCGGAACCTGAGTATTCCTCTCAAGTGTTGCCATGGATCTTGGGGTGCTTCTGAGTCTCCCCAGGGGAGTCAGGCCTCGTCTCGAGTGGGGGCATGCACGTGCGCTTTCCTCCCGAGCTGCAGCAGTAGTGTCACGCTTCCTGTCACGTGGATCAAGGGATCTGTGGCTTTCCCTCGAGGCTTTCCCACAGGGCTGTTCCACGTGCCACCTTGGTGTGAGTCGATCCTCGGCGTGAAAAACGAGCCGGTGAAGGGAAAAGAGGTTCCTCTGGAATGGACTGAGACATCTGGGGGACTCTTGGAATGGTGGCACGACCCTGGAGATCCTCTCGCCATTCCTGTTGAGAGGGCCTCCTCTTGAGATGCGACGGGAACGCCGGGAACTCTTTCCCGACGAAGCAGGGAAAGGATCCCTCATCTCGAGCTACGAGGCGGAAACGGGGCTCCTTTGGATGTGGGCGGGACCCTCGTGATTCCTCTCGAGTGGAGACGGGTATGTCGGGGAACTTCTTGATTTGCACCAAGGGTGTGAAGGACCCTTTCGAAGTTCCAGAGGTGAGGTGTGATCAGCCTCGAGACGCCTCAGCGGAAATGGGCCTCATCTCACCTGGAGGGGAGAACCTCCTGGATTATCTCCAGTTGCGGCAGGTCTTCTCGAGTTACGACGGGGACCTCAGGGACCCGCTCTGGTGGCCTCAGGAAAGGCCAGTCCCAATGCGAGTTGCTAGGGGACCTCTCGGGATTCCTCTCCCGTCCATGCCGGGGCCTCAGTCCTTGTGTGGAGGCGGGGCCTTAACCTGAGGATTCCTCTCCACTGTTGCCATGGATCTTGGGGTGCTTCTGAGTCTCCCCAGGGGAGTCAGGCCTCGTCTCGAGTGGGGGCATGCACGTGCGCTTTCCTCCTGAGCTGCAGCAGAAGTGTCACGCTTCCTGTCACGTGGATCAAGGGATCTGTGGCTTTCCCTCGAGGCTGTCCCTCGAGGCTTTCCCACAGGGCTGTGCCACGTGCCACCTTGGTGTGAGTCGATCCTCGGCGTGAAAGACGAGCCGGTGAAGGGAAAAGAGGTTCCTCTGGAATGGACTGAGACATCTGGGGGACTCTTGGAATGGTGGCACGACCCTGGAGTTCCTCTCGCCGTTCCTGTTGAGAGGGCCTCCTCTTGAGATGCGACGGGAACGCCGGGAACTCTTCCCGACGAAGCAGGGAAAGGATCCCTCATCTCGAGCTACGAGGTGGAAACGGGGCTCCTCTGGATGTGGGCGGGACCATCGTGATTCCTCTCGAGTGGACACGGCTAGGTCGGGGAACTTCTTGATTTGCACCAAGGGTGTGAAGGACCCTTTCGAAGTTCCAGAGGTGAGGTGTGATCAGCCTCGAGACGCCTCAGCGGAAATGGGCCTCATCTTGCCTGGAGGGGAGAACCTCCTGGATTTTCTCCAGTTGCGGCAGGTCTTCTCGAGTTACGACGGGGACCTCAGGGACCCGCTCTGGTGGCCTCAGGAAAGGCCAGTCCCCATGCGAGTTGCTAGTGGACCTCTCGGGATTCCTCTCCCGTCCATGCCGGGGCCTCAGTCCTTGTGTGGAGTCGGGGCCGGAACCTGAGGATTCCTCTCCAGTGTTGCCATGGATCTTGGGGTGCTTCTGAGTCTCCCCAGGGGAGTCAGGCCTCGTCTCGAGTGGGGGCATGCACGTGCGCTTTCCTCCCGAGCTGCAGCAGTAGTGTCACGCTTCCTGTCACGTGGATCAAGGGATTTGTGGCTTTCCCTCGAGGCTGTCCCTCGAGGCTTTCCCACGAGGCTTTCCCACAGGGCTGTGCCACGTGCCACCTTGGTGTGAGTCGATCCTCGGCGTGAAAGACGAGCCGGTGAAGGGAAAAGAGGTTCCTCTGGAATGGACTGAGACTTCTGGGGGACTCTTGGAATGGTGGCACGACCCTGGAGTTCCTCTCGCCGTTCCTGTTGAGAGGGCCTCCTCTTGAGATGCGACGGGAACGCCGGGAACTCTTCCCGACGAAGCTGGGAAAGGATCCCTCATCTCGAGCTACGAGGTGGAAACGGGGCTCCTCTGGATGTGGGCGGGACCATCGTGATTCCTCTCGAGTGGACACGGCTAGGTCGGGGAACTTCTTGATTTGCACCAAGGGTGTGAAGGACCCTTTCGAAGTTCCAGAGGTGAGGTGTGATCAGCCTCGAGATGCCTCAGCGGAAATGGGCCTCATCTTGCCTGGAGGGGAGAACCTCCTGGATTTTCTCCAGTTGCGGCAGGTCTTCTCGAGTTACGACGGGGACCTCAGGGACCCGCTCTGGTGGCCTCAGGAAAGGCCAGTCCCCATGCGAGTTGCTAGTGGACCTCTCGGGATTCCTCTCCCGTCCATGCCGGGGCCTCAGTCCTTGTGTGGAGTCGGGGCCGGAACCTGAGGATTCCTCTCCAGTGTTGCCATGGATCTTGGGGTGCTTCTGAGTCTCCCCAGGGGAGTCAGGCCTCGTCTCGAGTGGGGGCATGCACGTGCGCTTTCCTCCCGAGCTGCAGCAGTAGTGTCACGCTTCCTGTCTCGTGGATCAAGGGATTTGTGGCTTTCCCTCGAGGCTGTCCCTCGAGGCTTTCCCACGAGGCTTTCCCACAGGGCTGTGCCACGTGCCACCTTGGTGTGAGTCGATCCTCGGCGTGAAAGACGAGCAGGTGAAGGGAAAAGAGGTTCCTCTGGAATGGACTGAGACATCTGGGGGACTCTTGGAATGGTGGCACGACCCTGGAGTTCCTCTCGCCGTTCCTGTTGAGAGGGCCTCCTCTTGAGATGCGACGGGAACGCCGGGAACTCTTTCCCGACGAAGCAGGGAAAGGATCCCTCATCTCGAGCTACGAGTCGGAAACGGGGCTCCTCTGGATGTGGGCAGGACCCTTCGGATTCCTCTCGAGTGGAGACGGGTATGTCGGGGAACTTCTTGATTTGCACCAAGGGTGTGAAGGACCCTTTCGAAGTTCCAGAGGTGAGGTGTGATCAGCCTCGAGACGCCTCAGCGGAAATGGGCCTCATCTCGCCTGGAGGGGAGAACCTCCTGGATTTTCTCCAGTTGCGGCAGGTCTTCTCAAGTTACGACGGGGACCTCAGGGACCCGCTCTGGTGGCCTCAGGAAAGGCCAGTCCCCATGCGAGTTGCTAGGGGACCTCTCGGGATTCCTCTCCTGTCCATGCCGGGGCCTCAGTCCTTGTGTGGAGTCGGGGCCGGAACCTGAGTATTCCTCTCAAGTGTTGCCATGGATCTTGGGGTGCTTCTGAGTCTCCCCAGGGGAGTCAGGCCTCGTCTCGAGTGGGGGCATGCACGTGCGCTTTCCTCCCGAGCTGCAGCAGTAGTGTCACGCTTCCTGTCACGTGGATCAAGGGATCTGTGGCTTTCCCTCGAGGCTTTCCCACAGGGCTGTTCCACGTGCCACCTTGGTGTGAGTCGATCCTCGGCGTGAAAAACGAGCCGGTGAAGGGAAAAGAGGTTCCTCTGGAATGGACTGAGACATCTGGGGGACTCTTGGAATGGTGGCACGACCCTGGAGATCCTCTCGCCATTCCTGTTGAGAGGGCCTCCTCTTGAGATGCGACGGGAACGCCGGGAACTCTTTCCCGACGAAGCAGGGAAAGGATCCCTCATCTCGAGCTACGAGGCGGAAACGGGGCTCCTTTGGATGTGGGCGGGACCCTCGTGATTCCTCTCGAGTGGAGACGGGTATGTCGGGGAACTTCTTGATTTGCACCAAGGGTGTGAAGGACCCTTTCGAAGTTCCAGAGGTGAGGTGTGATCAGCCTCGAGACGCCTCAGCGGAAATGGGCCTCATCTCACCTGGAGGGGAGAACCTCCTGGATTATCTCCAGTTGCGGCAGGTCTTCTCGAGTTACGACGGGGACTTCAGGGACCCGCTCTGGTGGCCTCAGGAAAGGCCAGTCCCAATGCGAGTTGCTAGGGGACCTCTCGGGATTCCTCTCCCGTCCATGCCGGGGCCTCAGTCCTTGTGTGGAGGCGGGGCCTTAACCTGAGGATTCCTCTCCACTGTTGCCATGGATCTTGGGGTGCTTCTGAGTCTCCCCAGGGGAGTCAGGCCTCGTCTCGAGTGGGGGCATGCACGTGCGCTTTCCTCCTGAGCTGCAGCAGAAGTGTCACGCTTCCTGTCACGTGGATCAAGGGATCTGTGGCTTTCCCTCGAGGCTGTCCCTCGAGGCTTTCCCACAGGGCTGTGCCACGTGCCACCTTGGTGTGAGTCGATCCTCGGCGTGAAAGACGAGCCGGTGAAGGGAAAAGAGGTTCCTCTGGAATGGACTGAGACATCTGGGGGACTCTTGGAATGGTGGCACGACCCTGGAGTTCCTCTCGCCGTTCCTGTTGAGAGGGCCTCCTCTTGAGATGCGACGGGAACGCCGGGAACTCTTCCCGACGAAGCAGGGAAAGGATCCCTCATCTCGAGCTACGAGGCGGAAACGGGGCTCCTCTGGATGTGGGCGGGACCATCGTGATTCCTCTCGAGTGGACACGGCTAGGTCGGGGAACTTCTTGATTTGCACCAAGGGTGTGAAGGACCCTTTCGAAGTTCCAGAGGTGAGGTGTGATCAGCCTCGAGACGCCTCAGCGGAAATGGGCCTCATCTTGCCTGGAGGGGAGAACCTCCTGGATTTTCTCCAGTTGCGGCAGGTCTTCTCGAGTTACGACGGGGACCTCAGGGACCCGCTCTGGTGGCCTCAGGAAAGGCCATTCCCCATGCGAGTTGCTAGTGGACCTCTCGGGATTCCTCTCCCGTCCATGCCGGGGCCTCAGTCCTTGTGTGGAGTCGGGGCCGGAACCTGAGGATTCCTCTCCAGTGTTGCCATGGATCTTGGGGTGCTTCTGAGTCTCCCCAGGGGAGTCAGGCCTCGTCTCGAGTGGGGGCATGCACGTGCGCTTTCCTCCCGAGCTGCAGCAGTAGTGTCACGCTTCCTGTCACGTGGATCAAGGGATTTGTGGCTTTCCCTCGAGGCTGTCCCTCGAGGCTTTCCCACGAGGCTTTCCCACAGGGCTGTGCCACGTGCCACCTTGGTGTGAGTCGATCCTCGGCGTGAAAGACGAGCAGGTGAAGGGAAAAGAGGTTCCTCTGGAATGGACTGAGACATCTGGGGGACTCTTGGAATGGTGGCACGACCCTGGAGTTCCTCTCGCCGTTCCTGTTGAGAGGGCCTCCTCTTGAGATGCGACGGGAACGCCGGGAACTCTTTCCCGACGAAGCAGGGAAAGGATCCCTCATCTCGAGCTACGAGGCGGAAACGGGGCTCCTCTGGATGTGGGCAGGACCCTTCGGATTCCTCTCGAGTGGAGACGGGTATCTCGGGGAACTTCTTGATTTGCACCAAGGGTGTGAAGGACCCTTTCGAAGTTCCAGAGGTGAGGTGTGATCAGCCTCGAGACGCCTCAGCGGAAATGGGCCTCATCTCGCCTGGAGGGGAGAACCTCCTGGATTATCTCCAGTTGCGGCAGGTCTTCTCGAGTTACGACGGGTACCTCAGGGACCCGCTCTGGTGGCCTCAGGAAAGGCCAGTCCCAATGCGAGTTGCTAGGGGACCTCTCGGGATTCCTCTCCCGTCCATGCCGGGGCCTCAGTCCTTGTGTGGAGGCGGGGCCGGAACCTGAGGATTCCTCTCCACTGTTGCCATGGATCTTGGGGTGCTTCTGAGTCTCCCCAGGGGAGTCAGGCCTCGTCTCGAGTGGGGGCATGCACGTGCGCTTTCCTCCCGAGCTGCAGCAGTAGTGTCACGCTTCCTGTCATGTGGATCAAGGGATCTGTGGCTTTCCCTCGAGGCTGTCCCTCGAGGCTTTCCCACAGGGCTGTGCCACGTGCCACCTTGGTGTGAGTCGATCCTCGGCGTGAAAGACGAGCCGGTGAAGGGAAAAGAGGTTCCTCTGGAATGGACTGAGACATCTGGGGGACTCTTGGAATGGTGGCACGACCCTGGAGTTCCTCTCGCCGTTCCTGTTGAGAGGGCCTCCTCTTGAGATGCGACGGGAACGCCGGGAACTCTTTCCCGACGAAGCAGGGAAAGGATCCCTCATCTCGAGCTACGAGGCGGAAACGGGGCTCCTCTGGATGTGGGCGGGACCCTCGTGATAACTCTCGAGTGGACACGGCTAGGTCGGGGAACTTCTTGATTTGCACCAAGGGTGTGAAGGACCCTTTCGAAGTTCCAGAGGTGAGGTGTGATCAGCCTCGAGACGCCTCAGCGGAAATGGGCCTCTTCTCGCCTGGAGGGGAGAACCTCTTGGATTTTCTCCAGTTGCGGCAGGTCTTCTCGAGTTACGACGGGGACCTCAGGGACCCGCTCTGGTGGCCTCAGGAAGGCCAGTCCCCATGCAAGTTGCTAGGGGACCTCTGGGGATTCCTCTCCCGTCCATACCGGGGCCTCAGTCCTTGTGTGGAGTCGGGGCCGGAACCTGAGGATTCCTCTCCACTGTTGCCATGGATCTTGGGGTGCTTCTGAGTCTCCCCAGGGGAGTCAGGCCTCGTCTCGTGTGGGGGCATGCACGTGCGCTTTCCTCCCGAGCTGCAGCAGTAGTGTCACGCTTCCTGTCACGTGGATCCAGGGATCTGTGGCTTTCCCTCGAGGCTCTCCCTCGAGGCTTTCCCACGAGGCTTTCCCACAGGGCTGTGCCACGTGCCACCTTGGTGTGAGTCGATCCTCGGCGTGAAAGACGAGCCGGTGAACGGAAAAGAGGTTCCTCTGGAATGGACTGAGACATCTGGGGGACTCTTGGAATGGTGGCACGACCCTGGAGTTCCTCTCGCCGTTCCTGTTGAGAGGGCCTCCTCTTGAGATGCGACGGGAACGCCGGGAACTCTTTCCCGACGAAGCAGGGAAAGGATCCCTCATCTCGAGCTACGAGGCGGAAACGGGGCTCCTCTGGATGTGGGCGGGACCCTCGTGATAACTCTCGAGTGGACACGGCTGGGTCGGGGAACTTCTTGATTTGCACCAAGGGTGTGAAGGACCCTTTCGAAGTTCCAGAGGTGAGGTGTGATCAGCCTCGAGACGCCTCAGCGGAAATGGGCCTCATCTCGCCTGGAGGGGAGAACCTCTTGGATTTTCTCGAGTTGCGGCAGGTCTTCTCGAGTTACGACGGAGACCACAGGGACCCGCTCTGGTGGCCTCAGGAAAGGCCAGTCCCCATGCGAGTTGCTAGGGGACCTCTTGGGATTCCTCTCCCGTCCATGCCGGGGCCTCAGTCCTTGTGTGGAGTCGGGGCCGGAACCTGAGGATTCCTCTCCAGTGTTGCCATGGATCTTGGGGTGCTTCTGAGTCTCCCCAGGGGAGTCAGGCGGCGTCTCGAATGGGGGCATGCACGTGCGCTTTCCTCCCGAGCTGCAGCAGTAGTGTCACGCTTCCTGTCAGGTGGATCAAGGGATCTGTGGCTTTCCCTCGAGGCTGTCCCTCGGGGCTTTCCCACGAGGCTTTCCCACAGGGCTGTGCCACGTGCCACCTTGGTGTGAGTCGATCCTCGGTGTGAAAGACGAGCCGGTGAAGGGAAAAGAGGTTCCTCTGAAATGGACTGAGACATCTGGGGGACTCTTGGAATGGTGGCACGACCCTGGAGTTCCTCTCGCCGTTCCTGTTGAGAGGGCCTCCTCTTGAGATGCGACGGGAACGCCGGGAACTCTTTCCCGACGAAGCAGGGAAAGGATCCCTCATCTCGAGCTACGAGGCGGAAACGGGGCTCCTCTGGATGTGGGTGGGACCCTCGTGATTCCTCTCGAGTGGAGACGGGTATGTCGGGGAACTTCTTGATTTGCACCAAGGGTGTGAAGGACCCTTTCGAAGTTCCAGAGGTGAGGTGTGATCAGCCTCGAGACGCCTCAGCGTAAATGGGCCTCATCTCGCCTGCAGGGGAGAACCACTTGGATTTTCTCCAGTTGCGGCAGGTCTTCTCGAGTTACGACGGGGACCTCAGGGACCCGCTCTGGTGGCCTCAGGAAGGCCAGTCCCCATGCAAGTTGCTAGGGGACCTCTCGGGATTCCTCTCCCGTCCATACCGGGGCCTCAGTCCTTGTGTGGAGTCGGGGCCGGAACCTGAGGATTCCTCTCCAGTGTTGCCATGGATCTTGGGGTGCTTCTGAGTCTCCCCAGGGGAGTCACGCCTCGTCTCGAGTGGGGGCATGCACGTGCGCTTTCCTCCCGAGCTGCAGCAGTAGTGTCACGCTTCCTGTCACGTGGATCCAGGGATCTGTGGCTTTCCCTCGAGGCTGTCCCTCGAGGCTTTCCCACGAGGCTTTCCCACAGGGCTGTGCCACGTGCCACCTTGGTGTGAGTCGATCCTCGGCGTGAAAGACGAGCCGGTGAAGGGAAAAGAGGTTCCTCTGGAATGGACTGAGATATCTGGGGGACTTTTGGAATGGTGGCACGACCCTGGAGTTCCTCTCGCCGTTCCTGTTGAGAGGGCCTCCTCTTGAGATGCGACGGGAACGCCGGGATCTCTTTCCCGACGAAGCAGGGAAAGGATCCCTCATCTCGAGCTACGAGGCGAAAACGGGGCTCCTCTGGATGTGGGCGGGACCCTCGTGATTCCTCTCGAGTGGACACGGCTAGGTCGGGGAACTTCTTGATTTGCACCAAGGGTGTGAAGGACCCTCTCGAAGTTCGAGAGGTGAGGTGTGATCAGCCTCGAGACGCCTCAGCGGAAATGGGCCTCATCTCGCCTGGAGGGGAGAACCTCCTGGATTTTCTCCAGTTGCGGCAGGTCTTCTCGAGTTACGACGGGGACCTCAGGGACCAGCTCTGGTGGCCTCAGGAAAGGCCAGTCCCCATGCGAGTTGCTAGGGGACCTCTCGGGATTCCTCTCCCGTCCATGCCGGGGCCTCAGTCCCTGTGTGGAGTCGGGGCCGGAACCTGAGGATTCCTCTCCAGTGTTGCCATGGATCTTGGGGTGCTTCTGAGTCTCCCCAGGGGAGTCAGGTCTCGTCTCGAGAGGGGGCATGCACGTGCGCTTTCCTCCCGAGCTGCAGTAGTAGTGTCACGGTTCCTGTCACGTGGATCAAGGGATCTGTGGCTTTCCCTCGAGGCTGTCCCTCGAGGCTTTCCCACGAGGCTTTCCCACAGGTCTGTGCCACATGCCACCTTGGTGTGAGTCGATCCTCGGCGTGAAAAACGAGCCGGTGAAGGGAAAAGAGGTTCCTCTGGAATGGACTGAGACATCTGGGGGACTCTTGGAATGGTGGCACGACCCTGGAGATCCTCTCGCCATTCCTGTTGAGAGGGCCTCCTCTTGAGATGCGACGGGAACGCCGGGAACTGTTTCCCGACGAAGCAGGGAAAGGATCCCTCATCTCGAGCTACGAGGCGGAAACGGGGCTCCTTTGGATGTGGGCGGGACCCTCGTGATTCCTCTCGAGTGGAGACGGGTATGTCGGGGAACTTCTTGATTTGCACCAAGGGTGTGAAGGACCCTTTCGAAGTTCCAGAGGTGAGGTGTGATCAGCCTCGAGACGCCTCAGCGGAAATGGGCCTCATCTCACCTGGAGGGGAGAACCTCCTGGATTATCTCCAGTTGCGGCAGGTCTTCTCGAGTTACGACGGGGACCTCAGGGACCCGCTCTGGTGGCCTCAGGAAAGGCCAGTCCCAATGCGAGTTGCTAGGGGACCTCTCGGGATTCCTCTCCCGTCCATGCCGGGGCCTCAGTCCCTGTGTGGAGGCGGGGCCTTAACCTGAGGATTCCTCTCCACTGTTGCCATGGATCTTGGGGTGCTTCTGAGTCTCCCCAGGGGAGTCAGGCCTCGTCTCGAGTGGGGGCATGCACGTGCGCTTTCCTCCTGAGCTGCAGCAGAAGTGTCACGCTTCCTGTCACGTGGATCAAGGGATCTGTGGCTTTCCCTCGAGGCTGTCCCTCGAGGCTTTCCCACAGGGCTGTGCCACGTGCCACCTTGGTGTGAGTCGATCCTCGGCGTGAAAGACGAGCCGGTGAAGGGAAAAGAGGTTCCTCTGGAATGGACTGAGACATCTGGGGGACTCTTGGAATGGTGGCACGACCCTGGAGTTCCTCTCGCCGTTCCTGTTGAGAGGGCCTCCTCTTGAGATGCGACGGGAACGCCGGGAACTCTTCCCGACGAAGCAGGGAAAGGATCCCTCATCTCGAGCTACGAGGCGGAAACGGGGCTCCTCTGGATGTGGGCGGGATCATCGTGATTCCTCTCGAGTGGACACGGCTAGGTCGGGGAACTTCTTGATTTGCACCAAGGGTGTGAAGGACCCTTTCGAAGTTCCAGAGGTGAGGTGTGATCAGCCTCGAGACGCCTCAGCGGAAATGGGCCTCATCTTGCCTGGAGGGGAGAACCTCCTGGATTTTCTCCAGTTGCGGTAGGTCTTCTCGAGTTACGACGGGGACCTCAGGGACCCGCTCTGGTGGCCTCAGGAAAGGCCAGTCCCCATGCGAGTTGCTAGTGGACCTCTCGGGATTCCTCTCCCGTCCATGCCGGGGCCTCAGTCCTTGTGTGGAGTCGGGGCCGGAACCTGAGGATTCCTCTCCAGTGTTGCCGTGGATCTTGGGGTGCTTCTGAGTCTCCCCAGGGGAGTCAGGCCTCGTCTCGAGTGGGGGCATGCACGTGCGCTTTCCTCCCGAGCTGCAGCAGTAGTGTCACGCTTCCTGTCACGTGGATCAAGGGATTTGTGGCTTTCCCTCGAGGCTGTCCCTCGAGGCTTTCCCACGAGGCTTTCCCACAGGGCTGTGCCACGTGCCACCTTGGTGTGAGTCGATCCTCGGCGTGAAAGACGAGCAGGTGAAGGGAAAAGAGGTTCCTCTGGAATGGACTGAGACATCTGGGGGACTCTTGGAATGGTGGCACGACCCTGGAGTTCCTCTCGCCGTTCCTGTTGAGAGGGCCTCCTCTTGAGATGCGACGGGAACGCCGGGAACTCTTTCCCGACGAAGCAGGGAAAGGATCCCTCATCTCGAGCTACGAGGCGGAAACGGGGCTCCTCTGGATGTGGGCAGGACCCTTCGGATTCCTCTCGAGTGGAGACGGGTATCTCGGGGAACTTCTTGATTTGCACCAAGGGTGTGAAGGACCCTTTCGAAGTTCCAGAGGTGAGGTGTGATCAGCCTCGAGACGCCTCAGCGGAAATGGGCCTCATCTCGCCTGGAGGGGAGAACCTCCTGGATTATCTCCAGTTGCGGCAGGTCTTCTCGAGTTACGACGGGTACCTCAGGGACCCGCTCTGGTGGCGTCAGGAAAGGCCAGTCCCAATGCGAGTTGCTAGGGGACCTCTCGGGATTCCTCTCCCGTCCATGCCGGGGCCTCAGTCCTTGTGTGGAGGCGGGGCCGGAACCTGAGGATTCCTCTCCACTGTTGCCATGGATCTTGGGGTGCTTCTGAGTCTCCCCAGGGGAGTCAGGCCTCGTCTCGAGTGGGGGCATGCACGTGCGCTTTCCTCCCGAGCTGCAGCAGTAGTGTCACGCTTCCTGTCATGTGGATCAAGGGATCTGTGGCTTTCCCTCGAGGCTGTCCCTCGAGGCTTTCCCACAGGGCTGTGCCACGTGCCACCTTGGTGTGAGTCGATCCTCGGCGTGAAAGACGAGCCGGTGAAGGGAAAAGAGGTTCCTCTGGAATGGACTGAGACATCTGGGGGACTCTTGGAATGGTGGCACGACCCTGGAGTTCCTCTCGCCGTTCCTGTTGAGAGGGCCTCCTCTTGAGATGCGACGGGAACGCCGGGAACTCTTTCCCGACGAAGCAGGGAAAGGATCCCTCATCTCGAGCTACGAGGCGGAAACGGGGCTCCTCTGGATGTGGGCGGGACCCTCGTGATAACTCTCGAGTGGACACGGCTAGGTGGGGGAACTTCTTGATTTGCACCAAGGGTGTGAAGGACCCTTTCGAAGTTCCAGAGGTGAGGTGTGATCAGCCTCGAGACGCCTCAACGGAAATGGGCCTCTTCTCGCCTGGAGGGGAGAACCTCTTGGATTTTCTCCAGTTGCGGCAGGTCTTCTCGAGTTACGACGGGGACCTCAGGGACCCGCTCTGGTGGCCTCAGGAAGGCCAGTCCCCATGCAAGTTGCTAGGGGACCTCTGGGGATTCCTCTCCCGTCCATACCGGGGCCTCAGTCCTTGTGTGGAGTCGGGGCCGGAACCTGAGGATTCCTCTCCACTGTTGCCATGGATCTTGGGGTGCTTCTGAGTCTCCCCAGGGGAGTCAGGCCTCGTCTCGTGTGGGGGCATGCACGTGCGCTTTCCTCCCGAGCTGCAGCAGTAGTGTCACGCTTCCTGTCACGTGGATCCAGGGATCTGTGGCTTTCCCTCGAGGCTGTCCCTCGAGGCTTTCCCACGAGGCTTTCCCACAGGGCTGTGCCACGTGCCACCTTGGTGTGAGTCGATCCTCGGCGTGAAAGACGAGCCGGTGAACGGAAAAGAGGTTCCTCTGGAATGGACTGAGACATCTGGGGGACTCTTGGAATGGTGGCACGACCCTGGAGTTCCTCTCGCCGTTCCTGTTGAGAGGGCCTCCTCTTGAGATGCGACGGGAACGCCGGGAGCTCTTTCCCGACGAAGCAGGGAAAGGATCCCTCATCTCGAGCTACGAGGCGGAAACGGGGCTCCTCTGGATGTGGGCGGGACCCTCGTGATAACTCTCGAGTGGACACGGCTGGGTCGGGGAACTTCTTGATTTGCACCAAGGGTGTGAAGGACCCTTTCGAAGTTCCAGAGGTGAGGTGTGATCAGCCTCGAGACGCCTCAGCGGAAATGGGCCTCATCTCGCCTGGAGGGGAGAACCTCTTGGATTTTCTCGAGTTGCGGCAGGTCTTCTCGAGTTACGACGGAGACCACAGGGACCCGCTCTGGTGGCCTCAGGAAAGGCCAGTCCCCATGCGAGTGGCTAGGGGACCTCTTGGGATTCCTCTCCCGTCCATGCCGGGGCCTCAGTCCTTGTGTGGAGTCGGGGCCGGAACCTGAGGATTCCTCTCCAGTGTTGCCATGGATCTTGGGGTGCTTCTGAGTCTCCCCAGGGGAGTCAGGCGGCGTCTCGAGTGGGGGCATGCACGTGGGCTTTCCTCCCGAGCTGCAGCAGTAGTGTCACGCTTCCTTTCACGTGGATCAAGGGATCTGTGGCTTTCCCTCGAGGCTGTCCCTCGGGGCTTTCCCACGAGGCTTTCCCACAGGGCTGTGCCACGTGCCACCTTGGTGTGAGTCGATCCTCGGCGTGAAAGACGAGCCGGTGAAGGGAAAAGAGGTTCCTCTGAAATGGACTGAGACATCTGGGGGACTCTTGGAATGGTGGCACGACCCTGGAGTTCCTCTCCCCGTTCCGGTTGAGAGGGCCTCCTCTTGAGATGCGACGGGAACGCCGGGAACTCTTTCCCGACGAAGCAGGGAAAGGATCCCTCATCTCGAGCTACGAGGCGGAAACGGGGCTCCTCTGGATGTGGGCGGGACCCTCGTGATTCCTCTCGAGTGGAGACGGGTATGTCGGGGAACTTCTTGATTTGCACCAAGGGTGTGAAGGACCCTTTCGAAGTTCCAGAGGTGAGGTGTGATCAGCCTCGAGACGCCTCAGCGGAAATGGGCCTCATCTCGCCTGGAGGGGAGAACCTCCTGGATTTTCTCGAGTTGCGGCAGTTCTTCTCGAGTTACGACGGGTACCTCAGGGACCCGCTCTGGTGGCCTCAGGAAAGGCCAGTCCCCATGCGAGTTGCTAGGGGACCTCGCGGGATTCCTCTCCCGTCCATGCCGGGGCCTCAGTCCTTGTGTGGAGGCGGGGCCGGAACCTGAGGATTCCTCTCCACTGTTGCCATGGATCTTGGGGTGCTTCTGAGTCTCCCCAGGGGAGTCAGGCCTCGTCTCGAGTGGGGGCATGCACGTGCGCTTTCCTCCCGAGCTGCAGCAGTAGTGTCACGCTTCCTGTCATGTGGATCAAGGGATCTGTGGCTTTCCCTCGAGGCTGACCCTCGAGGCTTTCCCACAGGGCTGTGCCACGTGCCACCTTGGTGTGAGTCGATCCTCGGCGTGAAAGACGAGCCGGTGAAGGGAAAAGAGGTTCCTCTGGAATGGACTGAGACATCTGGGGGACTCTTGGAATGGTGGCACGACCCTGGAGTTCCTCTCGCCGTTCCTGTTGAGAGGGCCTCCTCTTGAGATGCGACGGGAACGCCGGGAACTCATTCCCGACGAAGCAGGGAAAGGATCCCTCATCTCGAGCTACGAGGCGGAAACGGGGCTCCTCTGGATGTGGGCGGGACCCTCGTGATAACTCTCGAGTGGAGACGGGTATGTCGGGGAACTTCTTGATTTGCACCAAGGGTGTGAAGGACCCTTTCGAAGTTCCAGAGGTGAGGTGTGATCAGCCTCGAGACGCCTCAGCGGAAATGGGCCTCATCTCGCCTGCAGGGGAGAACCTCTTGGATTTTCTCCAGTTGCGGCAGGTCTTCTCGAGTTACGACGGGGACCTCAGGGACCCGCTCTGGTGGCCTCAGGAAGGCCAGTCCCCATGCAAGTTGCTAGGGGACCTCTGGGGATTCCTCTCCCGTCCATACCGGGGCCTCAGTCCTTGTGTGGAGTCGGGGCCGGAACCTGAGGATTCCTCTCCAGTGTTGCCATGGATCTTGGGGTGCTTCTGAGTCTCCCCAGGGGAGTCAGGCCTCGTCTCGAGTGGGGGCATGCACGTGCGCTTTCCTCCCGAGCTGCAGCAGTAGTGTCACGCTTCCTGTCACGTGGATCCAGGGTTCTGTGGCTTTCCCTCGAGGCTGTCCCTCGAGGCTTTCCCACGAGGCTTTCCCACAGGGCTGTGCCACGTGCCACCTTGGTGTGAGTCGATCCTCGGCGTGAAAGACGAGCCGGTGAAGGGAAAAGAGGTTCCTCTGGAATGGACTGAGACATCTGGGGGACTCTTGGAATGGTGGCACGACCCTGGAGTTCCTCTCGCCGTTCCTGTTGAGAGGGCCTCCTCTTGAGATGCGACGGGAACGCCGGGAACTCATTCCCGACGAAGCAGGGAAAGGATCCCTCATCTCGAGCTACGAGGCGGAAACGGGGCTCCTCTGGATGTGGGCGGGACCCTCGTGATAACTCTCGAGTGGACACGGCTAGGTCGGGGAACTTCTTGATTTGCACCAAGGGTGTGAAGGACCCTTTCGAAGTTCCAGAGGTGAGGTGTGATCAGCCTCGAGACGCCTCAGCGGAAATGGGCCTCATCTCGCCTGGAGGGGAGAACCTCTTGGATTTTCTCGAGGTGCGGCAAGTCTTCTCCAGTTACGACGGAGACCACAGGGACCCGCTCTGGTGGCCTCAGGAAAGGCCAGTCCCCATACGAGTTGCTAGGGGACCTCTTGGGATTCCTCTCCCGTCCATACCGGGGCCTCAGTCCTTGTGTGGAGTCGGGGCCGGAACCTGAGGATTCCTCTCCAGTGTTGCCATGGATCTTGGGGTGCTTCTGAGTCTCCCCAGGGGAGTCAGGCGGCGTCTCGAGTGGGGGCATGCACGTGCGCTTTCCTCCCGAGCTGCAGCAGTAGTGTCACGCTTCCTGTCACGTGGATCAAGGGATCTGTGGCTTTCCCTCGAGGCTGTCCCTCGAGGATTTCCCACGAGGCTTTCCCACAGGGCTGTGCCACGTGCCACCTTGGTGTGAGTCGATCCTCGGCGTGAAAGACGAGCCGGTGAAGGGAAAAGAGGTTCCTCTGGAATGGACTGAGACATCTGGGGGACTCTTGGAATGGTGGCACGACCCTGGAGTTCCTCTCGCCGTTCCTGTTGAGAGGGCCTCCTCTTGAGATGCGACGGGAACGCCGGGAACTCATTCCCGACGAAGCAGGGAAAGGATCCCTCATCTCGAGCTACGAGGCGGAAACGGGGGCTCCTCTGGATGTGGGCGGGACCCTCGTGATTCCTCTCGAGTGGACACGGCTAGGTCGGGGAACTTCTTGATTTGCACCAAGGGTGTGAAGGACCCTTTCGAAGTTCCAGAGGTGAGGTGTGATCAGCCTCGAGACGCCTCAACGGAAATGGGCCTCTTCTCGCCTGGAGGGGAGAACCTCTTGGATTTTCTCCAGTTGCGGCAGGTCTTCTCGAGTTACGACGGGGACCTCAGGGACCCGCTCTGGTGGCCTCAGGAAGGCAGTCCCCATGCAAGTTGCTAGGGGACCTCTGGGGATTCCTCTCCCGTCCATACCGGGGCCTCAGTCCTTGTGTGGAGTCGGGGCCGGAACCTGAGGATTCCTCTCCACTGTTGCCATGGATCTTGGGGTGCTTCTGAGTCTCCCCAGGGGAGTCAGGCCTCGTCTCGAGTGGGGGCATGCACGTGCGCTTTCCTCCCGAGCTGCAGCAGTAGTGTCACGCTTCCTGTCACGTGGATCCAGGGATCTGTGGCTTTCCCTCGAGGCTGTCCCTCGAGGCTTTCCCACGAGGCTTTCCCACAGGGCTGTGCCACGTGCCACCTTGGTGTGAGTCGATCCTCGGCGTGAAAGATGAGCCGGTGAAGGGAAAAGAGGTTCCTCTGGAATGGACTGAGACATCTGGGGGACTCTTGGAATGGTGGCACGACCCTGGAGTTCCTCTCGCCGTTCCTGTTGAGAGGGCCTCCTCTTGAGATGCGACGGGAACGCCGGGAACTCTTTCCCGACGAAGCAGGGAAAGGATCCCTCATCTCGAGCTACGAGGCGGAAACGGGGCTCCTCTGGATGTGGGCGGGACCCTCGTGATAACTCTCGAGTGGACACGGCTGGGTCGGGGAACTTCTTGATTAGCACCAAGGGTGTGAAGGACCCTTTCGAAGTTCCAGAGGTGAGGTGTGATCAGCCTCGAGACGCCTCAGCGGAAATGGGCCTCATCTCGCCTTTAGGGCTGAACCTCTTGGATTTTCTCGAGTTGGGGCAGGTCTTCTCGAGTTACGACGGAGACCACAGGGACCCGCTCTGGTGGCCTCAGGAAAGGCCAGTCCCCATGCGAGTTGCTAGGGGACCTCTTGGGATTCCTCTCCCGTCCATGCCGGGGCCTCAGTCCTTGTGTGGAGTCGGGGCCGGAACCTGAGGATTCCTCTCCAGTGTTGCCATGGATCTTGGGGTGCTTCTGAGTCTCCCCAGGGGAGTCAGGCGGCGTCTCGAGTGGGGGGCATGCACGTGCGCTTTCCTCCCGAGCTGCAGCAGTAGTGTCACGCTTCCTGTCACGTGGATCAAGGGATCTGTGGCTTTCCCTCGAGGCTGTCCCTCGGGGCTTTCCCACGAGGCTTTCCCACAGGGCTGTGCCACGTGCCACCTTGGTGTGAGTCGATCCTCGGTGTGAAAGACGAGCCGGTGAAGGGAAAAGAGGTTCCTCTGAAATGGACTGAGACATCTGGGGGACTCTTGGAATGGTGGCACGACCCTGGAGTTCCTCTCGCCGTTCCTGTTGAGAGGGCCTCCTCTTGAGATGCGACGGGAACGCCGGGAACTCTTTCCCGACGAAAAAGGGAAAGGATCCCTCATCTTGAGCTACGAGGCGGAAACGGGGCTCCTCTGGATGTGGGCGGGACCCTCGTGATTCCTCTCGAGTGGAGACGGGGATGTCGGGGAACTTCTTGATTTGCACCAAGGGTGTGAAGGACCCTTGCGAAGTTCCAGAGGTGAGGTGTGATCAGCCTCGAGACGCCTCAGCGGAAATGGGCCTCATCTCGCCTGGAGCGGAGAACCTCCTGGATTTTCTAGAGTTGCGGCAGGTCTTCTCGAGTTACGACGGAGACCTCAGGGACCCGCTCTGGTGGCCTCAGGAAAGGCCAGTCCCCATGCGAGTTGCTAGGGGACTTCTCGGGATTCCTCTCCCGTCCATGCCGGGGCCTCAGTCCTTGTGTGGAGTCGGGGCCGGAAACTGAGGATTCCTCTCCAGTGTTGCCATGGATCTTGGGGTGCTTCTGAGTCTCCCCAGGGGAGTCAGGCCTCGTCTCGAGTGGGGGCATGCACGTGCGCTTTCCTCCCGAGCTGCAGCAGTAGTGTCACGCTTCCTGTCACGTGGATCAAGGGATCTGTGGCTTTCCCTCGAGGCTGTCCCTCGAGGCTTTCCCACGAGGCTTTCCCACAGGGCTGTGCCACGTGCCACCTTGGTGTGAGTCGATCCTCGGCGTGAAAGACGAGCCGGTGAAGGGAAAAGAGGTTCCTCTGGAATGGACTGAGACATCTGGGGGACTCTTGGAATGGTGGCACTACCCTGGAGTTCCTCTCGCCGTTCCTGTTGAGAGGGCCTCCTCTTGAGATGCGACGGGAACGCCGGGAAATCTTTCTCGACGAAGCAGGGAAAGGATCCCTCATCTCGAGCTACGAGGCGGAAACGGGGCTCCTCTGGATGTGGGCCGGACCCTCGTGATTCCTCTCGAGTGGAGACGGGTATGTCGGGGAACTTCTTGATTTGCACCAAGGGTGTGAAGGACCCTTTCGAAGTTCCAGAGGTGAGGTGTGATCAGCCTCGAGACGCCTCAGCGGAAATGGGCCTCATCTCGCCTGGAGGGGAGAACCTCCTGGATTTTCTCGAGTTGCGGCAGGTCTTCTCGAGTTACGACGGGGACCACAGGGACACACTCTGGTGGCCTCAGGAAAGGCCAGTCCCCATGCGAGTTGCTAGGGGACCTCTCGGGATTCCTCTCCCGTCCATGCCGGGGCCTCAGTCCTTGTGTGGAGTCGGGGCCGGAACCTGAGGATTCCTCTCCAGTGTTGCCATGGATCTTGGGGTGCTTCTGAGTCTCCCCAGGGGAGTCAGGCCTCATCTCGAGTGGGGGCATGCACGTGCGCTTTCCTCCCGAGCTGCAGCAGTAGTGTCACGCTTCCTGTCACGTGGATCAAGGGATCTGTGGCTTTCCCTCGAGGCTGTCCCTCGAGGCTTTCCCACGAGGCTTTCCCACAAGGCTGTGCCACGTGCCACCTTGGTGTGAGTCGATCCTCGGCGTGAAAGACGAGCCGGTGAAGGGAAAAGAGGTTCCTCTGGAATGGACTGAGACATCTGGGGGACTCTTGGAATGGTGGCACGACCCTGGAGTTCCTCTCGCCGTTCCTGTTGAGAGGGCCTCCTCTTGAGATGCGACGGGAATGCCGGGAACTCTTTCCCGACGAAGCAGGGAAAGGATCCCTCATCTCGAGCTACGAGGCGGAAATGGGGCTCCTCTGGATGTGGGCGGGACCCTCGTGATTCCTCTCGAGTGGAGACGGGTATGTCGGGGAACTTCTTGATTTGCACCAAGGGTGTGAAGGACCCTTTCGAAGTTCCAGAGGTGAGGTGTGATCAGCCTCGAGACGCCTCAACGGAAATGGGCCTCTTCTCGCCTGGAGGGGAGAACCTCTTGGATTTTCTCCAGTTGCGGCAGGTCTTCTCGAGTTACGACGGGGACCTCAGGGACCCGCTCTGGTGGCCTCAGGAAGGCAGTCCCCATGCAAGTTGCTAGGGGACCTCTGGGGATTCCTCTCCCGTCCATACCGGGGCCTCAGTCCTTGTGTGGAGTCGGGGCCGGAACCTGAGGATTCCTCTCCACTGTTGCCATGGATCTTGGGGTGCTTCTGAGTCTCCCCAGGGGAGTCAGGCCTCGTCTCGAGTGGGGGCATGCACGTGCGCTTTCCTCCCGAGCTGCAGCAGTAGTGTCACGCTTCCTGTCACGTGGATCCAGGGATCTGTGGCTTTCCCTCGAGGCTGTCCCTCGAGGCTTTCCCACGAGGCTTTCCCACAGGGCTGTGCCACGTGCCACCTTGGTGTGAGTCGATCCTCGGCGTGAAAGATGAGCCGGTGAAGGGAAAAGAGGTTCCTCTGGAATGGACTGAGACATCTGGGGGACTCTTGGAATGGTGGCACGACCCTGGAGTTCCTCTCGCCGTTCCTGTTGAGAGGGCCTCCTCTTGAGATGCGACGGGAACGCCGGGAACTCTTTCCCGACGAAGCAGGGAAAGGATCCCTCATCTCGAGCTACGAGGCGGAAACGGGGCTCCTCTGGATGTGGGCGGGACCCTCGTGATAACTCTCGAGTGGACACGGCTGGGTCGGGGAACTTCTTGATTTGCACCAAGGGTGTGAAGGACCCTTTCGAAGTTCCAGAGGTGAGGTGTGATCAGCCTCGAGACGCCTCAGCGGAAATGGGCCTCATCTCGCCTTTAGGGCTGAACCTCTTGGATTTTCTCGAGTTGCGGCAGGTCTTCTCGAGTTACGACGGAGACCACAGGGACCCGCTCTGGTGGCCTCAGGAAAGGCCAGTCCCCATGCGAGTTGCTAGGGGACCTCTTGGGATTCCTCTCCCGTCCATGCCGGGGCCTCAGTCCTTGTGTGGAGTCGGGGCCGGAACCTGAGGATTCCTCTCCAGTGTTGCCATGGATCTTGGGGTGCTTCTGAGTCTCCCCAGGGGAGTCAGGCGGCGTCTCGAGTGGGGGCATGCACGTGCGCTTTCCTCCCGAGCTGCAGCAGTAGTGTCACGCTTCCTGTCACGTGGATCAAGGGATCTGTGTCTTTCCCTCGAGGCTGTCCCTCGGGGCTTTCCCACGAGGCTTTCCCACAGGGCTGTGCCACGTGCCACCTTGGTGTGAGTCGATCCTCGGTGTGAAAGACGAGCCGGTGAAGGGAAAAGAGGTTCCTCTGAAATGGACTGAGACATCTGGGGGACTCTTGGAATGGTGGCACGACCCTGGAGTTCCTCTCGCCGTTCCTGTTGAGAGGGCCTCCTCTTGAGATGCGACGGGAACGCCGGGAACTCTTTCCCGACGAAAAAGGGAAAGGATCCCTCATCTTGAGCTACGAGGCGGAAACGGGGCTCCTCTGGATGTGGGCGGGACCCTCGTGATTCCTCTCGAGTGGAGACGGGGATGTCGGGGAACTTCTTGATTTGCACCAAGGGTGTGAAGGACCCTTGCGAAGTTCCAGAGGTGAGGTGTGATCAGCCTCGAGACGCCTCAGCGGAAATGGGCCTCATCTCGCCTGGAGCGGAGAACCTCCTGGATTTTCTAGAGTTGCGGCAGGTCTTCTCGAGTTACGACGGAGACCTCAGGGACCCGCTCTGGTGGCCTCAGGAAAGGCCAGTCCCCATGCGAGTTGCTAGGGGACTTCTCGGGATTCCTCTCCCGTCCATGCCGGGGCCTCAGTCCTTGTGTGGAGTCGGGGCCGGAAACTGAGGATTCCTCTCCAGTGTTGCCATGGATCTTGGGGTGCTTCTGAGTCTCCCCAGGGGAGTCAGGCCTCGTCTCGAGTGGGGGCATGCACGTGCGCTTTCCTCCCGAGCTGCAGCAGTAGTGTCACGCTTCCTGTCACGTGGATCAAGGGATCTGTGGCTTTCCCTCGAGGCTGTCCCTCGAGGCTTTCCCACGAGGCTTTCCCACAGGGCTGTGCCACGTGCCACCTTGGTGTGAGTCGATCCTCGGCGTGAAAGACGAGCCGGTGAAGGGAAAAGAGGTTCCTCTGGAATGGACTGAGACATCTGGGGGACTCTTGGAATGGTGGCACTACCCTGGAGTTCCTCTCGCCGTTCCTGTTGAGAGGGCCTCCTCTTGAGATGCGACGGG
This sequence comes from Budorcas taxicolor, assembly GCF_023091745.1. Taxonomy (NCBI): domain Eukaryota; kingdom Metazoa; phylum Chordata; class Mammalia; order Artiodactyla; family Bovidae; genus Budorcas; species Budorcas taxicolor. Next base: position 233,227 of record NW_026291676.1, read on the forward strand.
AACGCCGGGAAATCTTTCTCGACGAAGCAGGGAAAGGATCCCTCATCTCGAGCTACGAGGCGGAAACGGGGCTCCTCTGGATGTGGGCCGGACCCTCGTGATTCCTCTCGAGTGGAGACGGGTATGTCGGGGAACTTCTTGATTTGCACCAAGGGTGTGAAGGACCCTTTCGAAGTTCCAGAGGTGAGGTGTGATCAGCCTCGAGACGCCTCAGCGGAAATGGGCCTCATCTCGCCTGGAGGGGAGAACCTCCTGGATTTTCTCGAGTTGCGGCAGGTCTTCTCGAGTTACGACGGGGACCACAGGGACACACTCTGGTGGCCTCAGGAAAGGCCAGTCCCCATGCGAGTTGCTAGGGGACCTCTCGGGATTCCTCTCCCGTCCATGCCGGGGCCTCAGTCCTTGTGTGGAGTCGGGGCCGGAACCTGAGGATTCCTCTCCAGTGTTGCCATGGATCTTGGGGTGCTTCTGAGTCTCCCCAGGGGAGTCAGGCCTCATCTCGAGTGGGGGCATGCACGTGCGCTTTCCTCCCGAGCTGCAGCAGTAGTGTCACGCTTCCTGTCACGTGGATCAAGGGATCTGTGGCTTTCCCTCGAGGCTGTCCCTCGAGGCTTTCCCACGAGGCTTTCCCACAAGGCTGTGCCACGTGCCACCTTGGTGTGAGTCGATCCTCGGCGTGAAAGACGAGCCGGTGAAGGGAAAAGAGGTTCCTCTGGAATGGACTGAGACATCTGGGGGACTCTTGGAATGGTGGCACGACCCTGGAGTTCCTCTCGCCGTTCCTGTTGAGAGGGCCTCCTCTTGAGATGCGACGGGAACGCCGGGAACTCTTTCCCGACGAAGCAGGGAAAGGATCCCTCATCTCGAGCTACGAGGCGGAAACGGGGCTCCTCTGGATGTGGGCGGGACCCTCGTGATTCCTCTCGAGTGGAGACGGGTATGTCGGGGAACTTCTTGATTTGCACCAAGGGTGTGAAGGACCCTTTCGAAGTTCCAGAGGTGAGGTGTGATCAGCCTCGAGAGGCCTCAGCGGAAATGGGCCTCATCTCGCCTGGAGGGGAGAACCTCTTGGATTTTCTCGAGTTGAGGCAGGTCTTCTCGAGTTACGACGGGGACCTCAGGGACCCGCTCTGGTGGCATCAGGAAAGGCCAGTCCCCATGCGAGTTGCTAGGGGACTTCTCGGGATTCCTCTCCCGTCCATACCGGGGCCTCAGTCCTTGTGTGGAGTCGGGGCCGGAACCTTGAGGATTCCTCTCCAGTGTTGCCATGGATCTTGGGGTGCTTCTGAGTCTCCCCAGGGGAGTCAGGCCTTATCTCGAGTGGGGGCATGCACGTGCGCTTTCCTCCCGAGCTGCAGCAGTAGTGTCACGCTTCCTGTCACGTGGATCCGGGGATCTGTGGCTTTCCCTCGAGGCTGTCCCTCGAGGCTTTCCCACGAGGCTTTCCCACAGGGCTGTGCCACGTGCCACCTTGGTGTGAGTCGATCCTCGGCGTGAAAGACGAGCCGGTGAAGGGAAAAGAGCTTCCTCTGGAATGGACTGAGACATCTGGGGGACTCTTGGAATGGTGGCACGACCCTGGAGTTCCTCTCGCCGTTCCTGTTGAGAGGGCCTCCTCTTGAGATGCGACGGGAACGCCGGGAACTCTTTCCCGACGAAGCAGGGAAAGGATCCCTCATCTCGAGCTACGAGGCGGAAACGGGGCTCCTCTGGATGTGGGCGGGACCCTCGTGATTCCTCTCGAGAGGAGACGGGTATGTCGGGGAACTTCTTGATTTGCACCAAGGGTGTGAAGGACCCTTTCGAAGTTCCAGAGGTGAGGTGTGATCAGCCTCGAGACGCCTCAGCGGAAATGGGCCTCATCTCGCCTGGAGGGGAGAACCTCTTGGATTTTCTCGAGTTGAGGCAGGTCTTCTCGAGTTACGACGGGGACCTCAGGGACCCGCTCTGGTGGCCTCAGGAAAGGCCAGTCCCCATGCGAGTTGCTAGGGGACCTCTCGGGATTCCTCTCCCGTCCATGCCGGGGCCTCAGTCCTTGTGTGGAGTCGGGGCCGGAACCTGAGGATTCCTCTCCAGTGTTGCCATGGATCTTGGGGTGCTTCTGAGTCTCCCCAGGGGAGTCAGGCCTCGTCTCGAGTGGGGGCATGCACGTGCGCTTTCCTCCCGAGCTGCAGCAGCAGTGTCACGCTTCCTGTCACGTGGATCAAGGGATCTGTGGCTTTCCCCTCGAGGCTGTCCCTCGAGGCTTTCCCACGAGGCTTTCCCACAGGGCTGTGCCACGTGCCACCTTGGTGTGAGTCGATCCTCGGCGTGAAAGACGAGCCGGAGAAGGGAAAAGAGGTTCCTCTGGAATGGACTGAGACATCTGGGGGACTCTTGGAATGGTGGCACGACCCTGGAGTTCCTCTCGCCGTTCCTGTTGAGAGGGCCTCCTCTTGAGATGCGACGGGAACGCCGGGAACTCTTTCCCGACGAAGCAGGGAAAGGATCCCTCATCTCGAGCTACGAGGCGGAAACGGGGCTCCTCTGGATGTGGGCGGGACCCTCGTGATTCCTCTCGAGTGGAGACGGGTATGTCGGGGAACTTCTTGATTTGCACCAAGGGTGTGAAGGACCCTTTCGAAGTTCCAGAGGTGAGGTGTGATCAGCCTCGAGACGCCTCAGCGGAAATGGGCCTCATCTCGCCTGGAGGGGAGAACCTCTTGGATTTTCTCGAGTTGAGGCAGGTCTTCTCGAGTTACGACGGGGACCTCAGGGACCCGCTCTGGTGGCCTCAGGAAAGGCCAGTCCCCATGCGAGTTGCTAGGGGACTTCTCGGGATTCCTCTCCCGTCCATACCGGGGCCTCAGTCCTTGTGTGGAGTCGGGGTCGGAACCTGAGGATTCCTCTCCAGTGTTGCCATGGATCTTGGGGTGCTTCTGAGTCTCCCCAGGGGAGTCAGGCTTCGTCTCGAGTGGGGGCATGCACGTGCGCTTTCCTCCCGAGCTGCAGCAGTAGTGTCACGCTTCCTGTCACGTGGATCCGGGGATCTGTGGCTTTCCCTCGAGGCTGTCCCTCGAGGCTTTCCCACGAGGCTTTCCCACAGGGCTGTGCCACGTGCCACCTTGGTGTGAGTCGATCCTCGGCGTGAAAGACGAGCCGGTGAAGGGAAAAGAGGTTCCTCTGGAATGGACTGAGACATCTGGGGGACTCTTGGAATGGTGGCACGACCCTGGAGTTCCTCTCGCCGTTCCTGTTGAGAGGGCCTCCTCTTGAGATGCGACGGGGACGCCGGGAACTCTTTCCCGACGAAGCAGGGAAAGGATCCCTCATCTCGAGCTACGAGGCGGAAACGGGGCTCCTCTGGATGTGGGCGGGACCCTCGTGATTCCTCTCGAGTGGAGACGGGTATGTCGGGGAACTTCTTGATTTGCACCAAGGGTGTGAAGGACCCTTTCGAAGTTCCAGAGGTGAGGTGTGATCAGCCTCGAGAGGCCTCAGCGGAAATGGGCCTCATCTCGCCTGGAGGGGAGAACCTCCTGGATTTTCTCGAGTTGAGGCAGGTCTTCTCGAGTTACGACGGGGACCTCAGGGACCCGCTCTGGTGGCCTCAGGAAAGGCCAGTCCCCATGCGAGTTGCTAGGGGACTTCTCGGGATTCCACTCCCGTCCATGCCGGGGCCTCAGTCCTTGTGTGGAGTCGGGGCCGGAACCTGAGGATTCCTCTCCAGTGTTGCCATGGATCTTGGGTGCTTCTGAGTCTCCCCAGGGGAGTCAGGCCTCGTCTCGAGTGGGGGCATGCACGTGCGCTTTCCTCCCAAGCTGCAGCAGTAGGGTCACGCTTCCTGTCACGTGGATCAAGGGATCTGTGGCTTTCCCTCGAGGCTGTCCCTCGAGGCTTTCCCACGAGGCTTTCCCACAGGGCTGTGCCACGTGCCACCTTGGTGTGAGTCGATCCTCGGCGTGAAAGCCGAGCCGGTGAAGGGAAAAGAGGTTCCTCTGGAATGGACTGAGACATCTGGGGGACTCTTGGAATGGTGGCACGACCCTGGAGTTCCTCTCGCCGTTCCTGTTGAGAGGGCCTCCTCTTGAGATGCGACGGGAACGCCGGGAACTCTTTCCCGACGAATCAGGGAAAGGATCCCTCATCTCGAGCTACGAGGCGGAAACGGGGCTCCTCTGGATGTGGGCGGGACCCTCGTGATTCCTCTCGAGTGGAGACGGGTATGTCGGGGAACTTCTTGATTTGCACCAAGGGTGTGAAGGACCCTTTCGAAGTTCCAGAGGTGAGGTGTGATCAGCCTCGAGACGCCTCAGCGGAAATGGGCCTCATCTCGCCTGGAGGGGAGAACCTCCTGGATTTTCTCGAGTTGCGGCAGGTCTTCTCGAGTTACGACGGGGACCACAGGGACACACTCTGGTGGCCTCAGGAAAGGCCAGTCCCCATGCGAGTTGCTAGGGGACCTCTCGGGATTCCTCTCCCGTCCATGCCGGGGCCTCAGTCCTTGTGTGGAGTCGGGGCCGGAACCTGAGGATTCCTCTCCAGTGTTGCCATGGATCTTGGGGTGCTTCTGAGTCTCCCCAGGGGAGTCAGGCCTCGTCTCGAGTGGGGGCATGCACGTGCGCTTTCCTCCCGAGCTGCAGCAGTAGTGTCACGCTTCCTGTCACGTGGATCGGGGATCTGTGGCTTTCCCTCGAGGCTGTCCCTCGAGGCTTTCCCACGAGGCTTTCCCACAGGGCTGTGCCACGTGCCACCTTGGTGTGAGTCGATCCTCGGCGTGAAAGACGAGCCGGTGAAGGGAAAAGAGCTTCCTCTGGAATGGACTGAGACATCTGGGGGACTCTTGGAATGGTGGCACGACCCTGGAGTTCCTCTCGCCGTTCCTGTAGAGAGGGCCTCCTCTTCAGATGCGACGGGAACGCCGGGAACTCTTTCCCGACGAAGTAGGGAAAGGATCCCTCATCTCGAGCTACGAGGCGGAAACGGGGCTCCTCTGGATGTGGGCGGGACCCTCGTGATTCCTCTCGAGTGGAGACGGCTACGTCGGGGAACTTCTTGATTTGCACCAAGGGTGTGAAGGACCCTTTCGAAGTTCCAGAGGTGAGGTGTGATCAGCCTCGAGACGCCTCAGCGGAAATGGGCCTCATCTCGCCTGGAGGGGAGAACCTCCTGGATTTTCTCGAGTTGCGGCAGGTCTTCTCGAGTTACGACGGGGACCTCAGGGACCCGCTCTGGTGGCCTCAGGAAAGGCCAGTCCCCATGCGAGTTGCTAGGGGACCTCTCGGGATTCCTCTCCCGTCCATGCCGGGGCCTCAGTCCTTGTGTGGAGTCGGGGCCGGAACCTGAGGATTCCTCTCCAGTGTTGCCAAGGATCTTGGGGTGCTTCTGAGTCTCCCCAGGGGAGTCAGGCCTCGTCTCGAGTGGGGGCATGCACGTGCGCTTTCCTCCCGAGCTGCAGCAGCAGTGTCACGCTTCCTGTCACGTGGATCAAGGGATCTGTGGCTTTCCCTCGAGGCTGTCCCTCGAGGCTTTCCCACGAGGCTTTCCCACAGGGCTGTGCCACGTGCCACCTTGGTGTGAGTCGATCCTCGGCGTGAAAGACGAGCCGGAGAAGGGAAAAGAGGTTCCTCTGGAATGGACTGAGACATCTGGGGGACTCTTGGAATGGTGGCACGACCCTGGAGTTCCTCTCGCCGTTCCTGTTGAGAGGGCCTCCTCTTGAGATGCGACGGGAACGCCGGGAACTCTTTCCCGACGAAGCAGGGAAAGGATCCCTCATCTCGAGCTACGAGGCGGAAACGGGGCTCCTCTGGATGTGGGCGGGACCCTCGTGATTCCTCTCGAGTGGAGACGGGTATGTCGGGGAACTTCTTGATTTGCACCAAGGGTGTGAAGGACCCTTTCGAAGTTCCAGAGGTGAGGTGTGATCAGCCTCAAGACGCCTCAGCGGAAATGGGCCTCATCTCGCCTGGAGGGGAGAACCTCTTGGATTTTCTCGAGTTGAGGCAGGTCTTCTCGAGTTACGACGGGGACCTCAGGGACCCGCTCTGGTGGCCTCAGGAAAGGCCAGTCCCCATGCGAGTTGCTAGGGGACTTCTCGGGATTCCTCTCCCGTCCATACCGGGGCCTCAGTCCTTGTGTGGAGTCGGGGTCGGAACCTGAGGATTCCTCTCCAGTGTTGCCATGGATCTTGGGGTGCTTCTGAGTCTCCCCAGGGGAGTCAGGCCTCGTCTCGAGTGGGGGCATGCACGTGCGCTTTCCTCCCGAGCTGCAGCAGTAGTGTCACGCTTCCTGTCACGTGGATCTGGGGATCTGTGGCTTTCCCTCGAGGCTGTCCCTCGAGGCTTTCCCACGAGGCTTTCCCACAGGGCTGTGCCACGTGCCACCTTGGTGTGAGTCGATCCTCGGCGTGAAAGACGAGCCGGTGAAGGGAAAAGAGCTTCCTCTGGAATGGACTGAGACATCTGGGGGACTCTTGGAATGGTGGCACGACCCTGGAGTTCCTCTCGCCGTTCCTGTTGAGAGGGCCTCCTCTTGAGATGCGACGGGAACGCCGGGAACTCTTTCCCGACGAAGCAGGGAAAGGATCCCTCATCTCGAGATACGAGGCGGAAACGGGGCTCCTCTGGATGTGGGCGGGACCCTCGTGATTCCTCTCGAGTGGAGACGGGTATGTCGGGGAACTTCTTGATTTGCACCAAGGGTGTGAAGGACCCTTTCGAAGTTCCAGAGGTGAGGTGTGAGCAGCCTCGAGACGCCTCAGCGGAAATGGGCCTCATCTCGCCTGGAGGGGAGAACCTCTTGTATTTTCTCGAGTTGAGGCAGGGTCTTCTCGAGTTACGACGGGGACCTCAGGGACCCGGTCTGGTGGCCTCAGGAAAGGCCAGTCCCCATGCGAGTTGCTAGGGGACCTATCGGGATTCCTCTCCCGTCCATGCCGGGGCCTCAGTCCTTGTGTGGAGTCGGGGGCCGGAACCTGAGGCTTCCTCTCCAGTGTTGCCATGGATCTTGGGGTGCTTCTGAGTCTCCCCAGGGGAGTCAGGCCTCGTCTCGAGTGGGGGCATGCACGTGCGCTTTCCTCCCGAGCTGCAGCAGTAGTGTCACGCTTCCTGTCACGTGGATCCAGGGATCTGTGGCTTTCCCTGGAGGCTGTCCCTCGAGGCTTTCCCACGAGGCTTTTCCACAGGGCTGTGCCACGTGCCACCTTGGTGTGAGTCGATCCTCGGCGTGAAAGACGAGCCGGTGAAGGGAAAAGAGGTTCCTCTGGAATGGACTGAGACATCTGGGGGACTCTTGGAATGGTGGCACGACCCTGGAGTTCCTCTCGCCGTTCCTGTTGAGAGGGCCTCCTCTTGAGATGCGACAGGAACGCCGGGAACTCTTTCCCAACGAAAAAGGGAAAGGATCCCTCATCTTGAGCTACGAGGCGGGAAAACGGGGCTCCTCTGGATGTGGGCGGGACCCTCGTGATTCCTCTCGAGTGGAGACGGGTATGTCGGGGAACTTCTTGATTTGCACCAAGGGTGTGAAGGACCCTTCGAAGTTCCAGAGGTGAGGTGTGATCAGCCTCGAGACGCCCTCAGCGGAAATGGGCCTCATCTCGCCTGGAGGGGAGAACCTCCTGGATTTTCTCGAGTTGCGGCAGGTCTTCTCGAGTTACGACGGGGACCACAGGGACCCACTCTGGTGGCCTCAGGAAAGGCCAGTCCCCATGCGAGTTGCTAGGGGACCTCTCGGGATTCCTCTCCCGTCCATGCCGGGGCCTCAGTCCTTGTGTGGAGTCGGGGCTGGAACCTGAGGATTCCTCTCCAGTGTTGCCATGGATCTTGGGGTGCTTCTGAGTCTCCCCATGGGAGTCAGGCCTCGTCTCGAGTGGGGGCATGCACGTGCGCTTTCCTCCCGAGCTGCAGCAGTAGTGTCACGCTTCCTGTCACGTGGATCAAGGGATCTGTGGCTTTCCCCTCGAGGCTGTCCCTCGAGGCTTTCCACGAGGCTTTCCCACAGGGCTGTGTCACGTGCACCTTGGTGTGAGTCGATCCTCGGCGTGAAAGACGAGCCGGGTGAAGGGAAAAAGAGGTTCCTCTGGAATGGACTGAGACATCTGGGGGACTCTTGGAATGGTGGCACGACCCTGGAGTTCCTCTCGCCGTTCCTGTTGAGAGGGCTCCTCTTGAGATGCGACGGGGACGCCGGGAACTCTTTCCCGACGAAGCAGGGAAAGGATCCCTCATCTCGAGCTACGAGGCGGAAACGGGGCTCCTCTGGATGTGGGCGGGGACCCTCGTGATTCCTCTCGAGTGGAGACGGGTATATCGGGGAACTTCTTGATTTGCACCAAGGGTGTGAAGGACCCTTTCGAAGTTCCAGAGGTGAGGTGTGATCAGCCTCGAGAGGCCTCAGCGGAAATGGGCCTCATCTCGCCTGGAGGGGAGAACCTCCTGGATTTTCTCGAGTTGAGGCAGGTCTTCTCGAGTTACGACGGGGACCTCAGGGACCCGCTCTGGTGGCCTCAGGAAAGGCCAGTCCCCATGCGAGTTGCTAGGGGACTTCTCGGGATTCCACTCCCGTCCATGCCGGGGCCTCAGTCCTTGTGTGGAGTCGGGGCCGGAACCTGAGGATTCCTCTCCAGTGTTGCCATGGATCTTGGGGTGCTTCTGAGTCTCCCCAGGGGAGTCAGGCCTCGTCTCGAGTGGGGGCATGCACGTGCGCTTTCCTCCCAAGCTGCAGCAGTAGGGTCACGCTTCCTGTCACGTGGATCAAGGGATCTGTGGCTTTCCCTCGAGGCTGTCCCTCGAGGCTTTCCCACGAGGCTTTCCCACAGGGCTGTGCCACGTGCCACCTTGGTGTGAGTCGATCCTCGGCGTGAAAGCCGAGCCGGTGAAGGGAAAAGAGGTTCCTCTGGAATGGACTGAGACATCTGGGGGACTCTTGGAATGGTGGCACGACCCTGGAGTTCCTCTCGCCGTTCCTGTTGAGAGGGCCTCCTCTTCAGATACGACGGGAACGCCGGGAACTCTTTCCCGACGAAGTAGGGAAAGGATCCCTCATCTCGAGCTAAGAGGTGGAAACGGGGCTCCTCTGGATGTGGGCGGGACCTTCGTGATTCCTCTCGAGTGGAGACGGCTAGGTCGGGGAACTTCTTGATTTGCACCAAGGGTGTGAAGGACCCTTTCGAAGTTCCAGAGGTGAGGTGTGATCAGCCTCGAGACGCCTCAGCGGAAATGGGCCTCATCTCGCCTGGAGGGGAGAACCTCTTGGATTTTCTCGAGTTGCGGCAGGTCTTCTCGAGTTACGACGGGGACCTCAGGGACCCGCTCTGGTGGCCTCAGGAAGGCCAGTCCCCATGCAAGTTGCTAGGGGACCTCTGGGGATTCGTCTCCCGTCCATACCAGGGCCTCAGTCCTTGTGTGGAGTCGGGGCCGGAACCTGAGGATTCCTCTCCAGTGTTGCCATGGATCTTGGGAGCTTCTGAGTCTCCCCAGGGGAGTCAGGCCTCGTCTCGAGTGGGGGCATGCACGTGCGCTTTCCTCCCGAGCTGCAGCAGTAGTGTCACGCTTCCTGTCACGTGGATCCGGGGATCTGTGGCTTTCCTTCGAGGCTGTCCCTCGAGGCTTTCCCACGAGGCTTTCCCACAGGGCTGTGCCACGTGCCACCTTGGTGTGAGTCGATCCTCGGCGTGAAAGACGAGCCGGTGAAGGGAAAAGAGGTTCCTCTGGAATGGACTGAGACATCTGGGGGACTCTTGGAATGGTGGCACGACCCTGGAGTTCCTCTCGCCGTTCCTGTTGAGAGGGCCTCCTCTTGAGATGCGACGGGAACGCCGGGAAATCTTTCCCGACGAAGCAGGGAAAGGATCTCTCATCTCGAGCTACGAGGTGGAAACGGGGCTCCTCTGGATGTGGGCGGTACCCACGTGATTCCTCTCGAGTGGAGACGGCTAGGTCGGGGAACTTCTTGATTTGCACCGAGGGTGTGAAGGACCCTTTCTAAGTTCCAGAGGTGAGGTGTGATCAGCCTCGAGACGCCTCATCCGAAATGGGCCTCATCTCGCCTGGAGGGGAGAACCTCCTGGATTTTCTCCAGTTGCGGCAGGTCTTCTCGAGTTACGACGGGGACCTCAGGGACCCGCTCTGGTGGTCTCAGGAAAGGCCAGTCCCCATGTGAGTTGCTAGGGGACCTCTCGGGATTCCTCTCCCGTCCATGCCGGGGCCTCAGTCCTTGTGTGGAGTCGGGGCCGGAACCTGAGGATTCCTCTCAGTGTTGCCATGGATCTTGGGGTGCTTCTGAGTCTCCCCAGGGGAGTCAGGCCTCGTCTCGAGTGGGGCATGCACGTGCGCTTTCCTCCTGAGCTGCAGCAGTAGTGTCACGCTTCCTGTCACGTGGATCAAGGGATCTGTGGCTTTCCCTCGAGGCTGTCCCTCGAGGCTTTCCCACGAGGCTTTCCCACAGGGCTGTGCCACGTGCCACCTTGGTGTGAGTCGATCCTCGGCGTGAAAGACGAGCCGGTGAGGGAAAAGAGGTTCCTCTGGAATGGACTGAGACATCTGGGGGGACTCTTGGAATGGTGCACGACCCTGGAGTTCCTCTCGCCGTTCCTGTTGAGAGGGCCTCCTCTTGAGATGCGACGGGAACGCCGGGAACTCTTTCCCGACGAAGCAGGTAAAGGATCCCTCATCTCGAGCTACGAGGCGAAAACGGGGCTCCTCTGGATGTGGGCGGGACCCTCGTGATTCCTCTCGAGTGGAGACGGCTAGGTCGGGGAACTTCTTGATTTGCACCAAGGGTGTGAAGGACCCTTTCGAAGTTCCAGAGGTGAGGTGTGATCAGCCTCGAGACGCCTCAGCGGAAATGGGCCTCATCTCGCCTGGAGGGGAGAACCTCTTGTATTTTCTCGAGTTGCGGCAGGTCTTCTCGAGTTACGACGTGGACCTCAGGGACCCGCTCTGGTGGCCTCAGGAAAGGCAGTCCCCATGCGAGTTGCTAGGTGACTTCTCGGATTCCTCTCCCGTCCATGCCGGGGCCTCAGTCCTTGTGTGGAGTCGGGGCCGGAAACTGAGGATTCCTCTCCAGTGTTGCCATGGATCTTGGGGTGCTTCTGAGTCTCCCCAGGGAGTCAGGCCTCGTCTCGAGTGGGGGCATGCACGTGCGTTTTCCTCCCAAGCTGCAGCAGTAGGGTCACGCTTCCTGTCACGTGGATCAAGGGATCTGTGGCTTTCCCTCGAGGCTGTCCCTCGAGGCTTTCCCACGAGGCTTTCCCACAGGGCTGTGCCACGTGCCACCTTAGTGTGAGTCGATTCTCGGCGTGAAAGACGAGCCGGTGAAGGAAAAGAGGTTCTCTGGAATGGACTGAGACATCTGGGGACTCTTGGAATGGTGGCACGACCCTGGAGTTCCTCTCGCCGTTCCTGTTGAGAGGGCCTCCTCTTGAGATGCGACGGGAACGCCGGGAACTCTTTCCCGACGAAGTAGGGAAAGGATCCCTCATCTCGAGCTACGAGGTGGAAACGGGGCTCCTCTGGATGTTGGCGGGACCCTCGTGATTCCTCTCGAGTGGAGACGGCTAGGTCGGGGAACTTCTTGAATTTGCACCAAGGGTGTGAAGGACCCTTTCGAAGTTCCAGAGGTGAGGTGTGATCAGCCTCGAGACACCTCAGCGGAAATGGGGCCTCATCTCGCCTGGAGGGGAGAAACGTCCTGGATTTTCTACAGTTGCGGAAGGTCTTCTCGAGTTACGACGGGGACCTCAGGGACCCGCTCTGGTGGTCTCAGGAAAGGCCAGTCCCCCATGTGAGTTGCTAGGGGACCTCTCGGGATTCCTCTCCCGTCCATGCCGGGGCCTCAGTCCTTGTGTGGAGTCGGGGCCGTTAACTGAGGATCCTCTCCAGTGTTGCCATGGATCTTGGGGTTGCTTCTGAGTCTCCCAGGGGAGTCAGGCCTCGTCTCGAGTGGGGCATGCACGTGCGCTTTCCTCCTGAGCTGCAGCAGTAGTGTCACGCTTCCTGTCACGTGGATCAAGGGATCTGTGGCTTTCCCTCGAGGCGGTCCCTCGAGGCTTTCCCACGAGGCTTTCCCACAGGGCTGTGCCACGTGCCACCTTGGTGTGAGTCGATCCTCGGCGTGAAAGACGAGCCGGTGAAGGGAAAAGAGGTTCCTCTGGAATGGACTGAGACATCTGGGGGACTCTTGGAATGGTGGCACGGACCCTGGAGTTCCTATCGCCCGTTCCTGTTGAGAGGGCCTCCTCTTGAGATGCGACGGGAACGCCGGAACTCTTTCCCGACGAAGCAGGTAAAGGATCCCTCATCTCGAGCTACGAGGCGGAAACGGGGCTCCTCTGGTAGTGGGCGGGACCCTCGTTGATTCCTCTCGAGTGGAGACGGGTATGTCGGGGAACTTCTTGATTTGCACCAAGGGTGTGAAGGACCCTTCGAAGTTCCAGAGGTAGAGGTGTTGATCAGCCACGAGACGCCTCAGCGGGAAATGGGCCTCATCTCGCCTGGAGGGGAGAACCTCTTGTATTTTCTCGAGTTGAGGCAGGTCTTCTCGAGTTACGACGGGGGACCTCAGGGACCCGGTCTGGTGGCCTCAGGAAGGCCAGTCCCCATGCGAGTGCTAGGGGACCTCTCGGGATTCCTCTCCCGTCCATGCCGGGGCCTCAGTCCTTGTGTGGAGTCGGGGCTGGAACCTGAGGATTCCTCTCCAGTGTTGCCATGGATCTTGGGGTGCTTCTGAGTCTCCCCAGGGGAGTCAGGCCTCGTCTCGAGTGGGGGCATGCACGTGCGCTTTATTCCCGAGCTGCAGCAGTAGTGTCACGCTTCCTGTCACGTGGATCATGGGATCTGTGGCTTTCCTCGAGGCTGTCCCTCGAGGCTTTCCCACGAGGCTTTCCCACAGGGCTGTGCCACGTGCCACCTTGGTGTGAGTCGATCCTCGGCGTGAAAGACGAGCGGTGAAGGGAAAAGAGGTTCCTCTGGAATGGACTGAGACATCTGGGGGACTCTTGTATTGGTGGCCACGACCCTGGAGTTCCTCTCGCCGTTCCTGTTGAGAGGGCCTCCTCTGAGATGCGACGGGAACGCCGGGATCTCTTTCCCGACGAAGCAGGGAAAGGATCCCTCATCTCGAGCTACGAGGCGGAAACGGGGCTCCTCTGGATGTGGGCGGGACCCTCGTGATTCCTCTCGAGTGAGACGGGTTATGTCGGGGAACTTCTTGATTTGCACCAAGGGTGTGAAGGACCCTTTCGCAGTTCCAGAGGTGAGGTGTGATCAGCCTCGAGAGGCCTCAGCGGAAATGGGCCTCATCTCGCCTGGAGGGGAGAACCTCCTGGATTTTCTCGAGTTGCGGCAGGTCTTCTCGAGTTACGACGGGGACCTCAGGGACCCGCTCTGGTGGCCTCAGGAATGGCCAGTCCCCATGCGAGATGCTAGGGGATCTTCTCGGGATTCCTCTCCCGTCCATGACGGGGCCTCAGTCCTTGTGTGGAGTCGGGGCCGGAAACTGAGGATTCCTCTCCAGTGTTGCCATGGATATTGGGGTGCTTCTGAGTCTCCCCAGGGGAGTCAGGCCTCGTCTCGAGTGGGGGCATGCATCGTGCGCTTTCCTCCCAAGCTGCAGCAGTAGGGTCACGCTTCCTGTCACGTGGATCAAGGGATCTGTGGCTTTCCCTCGAGGCTGTCCCTCGAGCTTTCCCACGAGGCTTTCCCACAGGGCTGTGCCACGTGCCACCTTGGTGTGAGTCGATCCTCGGCGTGAAAGACGAGCCGGTGTAAGGGAAAAGAGGTTCCTCTGGAATGGACTGAGACATCTGGGGGACTCTTGGAATGGTGGCACGACCCTGGAGTTCCTCTCGCAGTTCCTGTTGAGAGGGCCTCCTCTTGAGATGCGACGGGAACGCCGAGAACTCTTCCCGACGAAGTA